>NC_092209.1:69732957-69796717 GCF_043381705.1 Parasteatoda tepidariorum
AAAGAAACTGAACATAGATTCTTGCAAAGTTTTTTATTTATTCAACGTTCATTAATTAATTAAAAAAGATGATCATTCAACAATTAAGGAAATACATATTTCTAATGAAAAGGCAGAAAATCAATACTTCGAATAAAATATAATTACATACCCTTTTAATAATCTTTTATTATTTCTTGATAAGCTTTGATTTGAAAAAGAGCTTTGATTCTGGAAATGAGCGCGCCATTTTCTGTTCTGTAGACGTCTGTAAGAAGGACAGGGAGGAGGCGTTACTCATTATGATTAGTATACTGCGCATGCTTGAAAACATGCCTGGAAGGGTCATCCTGTTTCCTGAGGATTCACAGGCATCCTCACGCTATACACTACCAAATTGCTCATTACAAAGTATTTGGCTAAGTTTGTTTATACGAGAATGCTTCTAGCTGCCTATTTCTGCGTAACTGCGAAACATCGAAATTAGGACATTTTTATTTCTTGACAGAAGCGTAGGAATACGCCATCTGGGGAGAAGATCGGTTTCATGTCTTTTCCTCTTTTCAGTTATATAGGAATGTGCTTCCATATTTTCAGCTTTCTTAATATTTTTCCTATTTAATTACCAAATATATTTTTTAAAATTTCCACTTTCTTTTAGAATTATGTTTAATGTAGTTTTCAGTTTAGTAGTTCTCTAACTTAGAAATTGACGATCTATTTGAAAATCAAGACAGAAACCAACACACTTCCTTCTTTTGTGACTCTCCCTCACGCCAATGGGGAAAGCATGCGAAATGTTGCCGTAGAAAAGAGAGTTGAGTTCTGTCGTGCCCTGCCTATAGCCCATTTCAATTACCATTTAATATTTTACTGCTTACGAGACTTGTTGTTGTAGTTCATTTACGTCGTACTAGAGCTGCACAATGGGCTATTGGCGACGGTCTGGGAAACATCCCTGAGGATGATCCGAAGACATGCCATCACAATTTTGATCCTCAGCAGAGGGGATGACACCCCTGCTTCGGTAGCCCAACGACCTGCACGCGAAGTCGAGCACTTTACGGTAGCACAGTTTAACGAGGACCAATACCGCACACCCTCGGTCCCTACGCAGACTGATCCAAGTGGTCACCCACCCGCACACTGACCGCAGCCAGTGATGCTTGACTTCGACGAGACTTAGCCATTTTATATCATCGTTGTTGTTCCGGTTTGTTTACGGTAAACAACTTCTAAGCAACAGTTAAACTCTAGATTCTCGACATAGACGCTAATGCTCCTAAGAGTGGCGTTGAAACCTTCTTGGGAAGCGGTAGGTAGTACTAGTAGTAGTTCATTTACGTCGCACTAGAGCTGCAAAATTTTGATCGTTAGCAAACGGGATGACACCACTGCTTCGGTAGCCTGACGACCTGCGCACGAATTTGAACACTTTACGGTAAAATTGTTTAACGAGGACCAATACCACCCAACTTCGATCTCTTCACAGGCTAATAAAAATGGCCACCCACCTGCACACTGACCGCAGCTAGTGATGCTCAACTTCGGTGAACTGAGTCGTAACGATCCGTCCACTGTGGGACGGGGAGCGGTAGGACTTTACGTAGAATTTGCATAACTTACAGAGGAAAATTAACTTAAATTTCGAGTGCACATAATTAATTATTTCGTTTGCGTAATATTGAAAATTCATTACATATTTAACTCTGCTTGTATTAATTGCTATGAGCAATTATTAATGTGGATATTTATTAACAAAAAGGATTGCTAACTAATTATATGAAATATAACACTTTGCTTTGCTATACAGAAAATTTTAACACTAAAATATTCGATGTTTTATTAATTTATTTAATTGAATTTCAAAGAAATTATTTTGTTTCGATATTTTTTATTCATTATGAACATAATGTAACAATTGTTTTGGATTTTTAAAATGACCCGTTGAAGACTTATTGTACACTCTACTTAAAAGTTAACAGCAAAGAAATATTACACTTTGTTAAGCATATACCTTTTTCTAATTATAATGGGATGATATTTGTTCAGCGATCATTTAATGGGAATATTTTCACGTACTCAAAGCGGAATTTAACAATAAAGGTATTACATAACATATTTCGCTTATTTAGAATGCATTTTATGTAAATTGTATCACAGTTTTAAATAAAAAATTACATCGACGCTGTAGTTTGAGGAAGTACCGGAAGCAGGGCTGAAAATTAGACGGAAAAGGCGTAAAACTGATAGCAAAATCATTCCATTTCATCCTAATCTTCGTGAGGAGTAAAAGAATTTCTAACTATTCTTAAGAATAATAAGAGCAAGAATAGTAAATGGAAATGTCATCATTATTTACTATATCTTGAGTAAAAAAAATAGTTCAATTTCTCTTTTATAACTGTTAGAAAACTTTTGGTTGTCATGGGTATTTAAATATTTTCAAAAACAAGCTGTAATGAAATGACTTATATTCTAGTTTCTACTCTTTTCCTTCATGACAAATATTATTTTTAGCCCTGACCGGATGACGTTTGAGTAATGAGGTAAAAGGCAAACTTTTGCCATCTAAGGCTCCTATACTATCATTTAATTCAGGGGCTCTATTGCCATCTATAGTGTGCAAATTTTGTTATTTGACGCATTATTGTAGAGCTCGGCGCAATATTGTGTGAATAAGATGGGTAATACCTCCCACCCAAATTTATAAATTTTTCCAGGATTAATCTGCTACAAGTCGGAATGATCAAAATTACCTTATTTGAAATTCGAAATCACCGTTCATGAAATACATGCTTACGAGTAAACAAGTCACTTTAAATCTTAAAACATTTTTGGCGGGAATTTGAAGTTCACAACGAGATGAAACATGACAAATGAATATCGAAATGAGAAGAAACGATATCACCTCTCCTTATAGAGTAAAAAATCGTCATGTGTTAATTGCAGACCCCAATGTATTTTACGCAATGTTAAAATGCTTCACTATGAGACGGAAAAAACACATTTATCGATAATAAGTCGGTTTTTCTTCTTTCTTTTTTTTAATTGCATTAACGTTTCGTCTGGATGCGAGAAACTATGAGACTTTTTCTCAAAGGTACGGATGGGTGATCATGTAAAGTTAACGGTGGTGGCGCTAGTGGTTAAATTGCTCTCGCAAGACTTCCGGGTTACTGCTTCCGATATATTTTTACGCCGCAGATTGAAAAAACGAGCCATCATATTATTGTTGTGTTTCATTTACGTCGCACTAGAGCTGCACAATGGGCTATTGGCGACGGTCTGGGAAACATCCCTGGAGGATGATCCGAAGACATGCCATCACAATTTTGATCCTCTGCAGAGGGGATGGCACCCCGCTTCGGTAGCCCGACGACCTGCACGCGAAGTCGAGCACTTTACAGTAGAACAGTTTAACGAGGACCAATACCACACACCCTCGGTCCCTACGCAGGCTGATCCAAGTGGTCATCCACCCGCACACTGACCGTAGACAGTGATGCTTGACTTCGGTGATCTGCTGGGAACATGTGAAATACTGCAAAAGATATTATTGCATCATATCTTTTGCAGTATTTCACATGTACCGAGTTTTTTTTTTCTTTCAGCCTTTAAACTTCGGCATTATCATATTAATATTATAATCATTAGAATATTTTCTAATTAGGCTAACTTAAAAAGATATTTTTAAAGATATTTTTGGCGACATTTTATTCAAATGTAGCCAAATAAGGGATAAAATACAAAACATTAAGAATTATTCACAATGAGATATTAACTTTCCAAAAATTTTTTTGGCCTTACGACCTCTGAGAAGCAATACATTTCTGAAAGCTCTTATGAATGGTACAATTATGTTTAGATTTGAACCCAAATTACAATAACAAAACTGCATAGAATATTAGGCTTGTTCACACATCGCCTCGTAGTCATGACATAAGCGGAGGGATACACCGGAAATTTTCTAAATTTCTTCCGGTTTAAGGACGCTTTTTATTGTTTACATTAGGCCACCCATCCATATTTTTGCTTAAATGCCTACCTGTATGGAATAAATTATATATATTTGTGAACTGAAGATGTGAATTGATGTTCTGTTTTCAGTTCTAATTACCACTACCTCGATGATTTCCGTCCGATATCAGTAATATTGAGTGCCAAGTAATAATACTATTACGTTGCTGAAATAATTATTTTTTACATAATTTTCAATTAATTTGTTTAATATTTAATTATACGATTTACTTTGCTTCCCCGAAAGACGCCTGAACTGTGCTTTATTGTGTATCATATATCACATCGCTTTCATACCTCATATGGTTTATTGTGTTACATCACTATTTCATTAGTATTCATACGCCACTGTAAAAGACCGAAATCTGGAGAAGGACTTTCTCTCGTGATTATGAACATTCACATTCTCGTTTGGAGTATGACTAGAATATTTATTAAATATTCTTATTTCTCACTTATTCCGGCGAATGTCAACATTTACCACGCAATAATGGCTAATAGTGCATGCGTCGGAAATTTGCATTTCCTACTTCGTATTTCAGTTATTAAATGTCGTTTTTTTTTTTTTTTTTTTTTTTTTTTTTTTTTTTTTTTTTTTTTTAAATCAACTGCCACTTTTTGTTAAACATTTTCCTGACATTCTGTTTACTCATTCTTTAAAGTTAAGTGCTATTTCCCGGTACTCTCTTTATTCTTTACAGTTAAGTATCGCTTCCCGGTATACATTTGCTTGATATTTTCTTTACTGATTCTTTAAAGTTAAGTGCCATGTATAGGTATAAATTTTAATGATTCTTTGAAGTTGAAAGTGAAATTTCCCGGTATATATTGCCCGATGTTTAACTTTACTAATTCTTTAAAGTTAAGTGCCATTAATGGGTACATATTTTGCTTTTATATGCTTACTGATTCTTTAAAATTATGTGCCACTTCCCAATATAAATTTGTCCTTAATATTCACATGACATTTTTTACCTGATGCTAGATTTTGCATGTTTTGTAAAAAATTAGTTAAAATTTTTTTTAAAAAACTGTTTGAAAATATATGTCACTATACATAGGCATTTCTTGAAAGTACGACACCAATTTATTTATATAACGCCAGTTTTAAATGAATCTTGAGATGTAAAAAATTAGGAAAAATTGAAAAGTGAGTTCAAAAATGTTTGAAATTAAAAGATTTTAAACACATTGTTGTCTTAGATTTGCCTTTTTTGGTAGTAGTTTTTCTAAAATATCGAAAAATTTATGATTTTTAAAATAAATTTCAATATTTTTCTGAAGTTTTTAAATATTTTTTGAAATGATTCTGATTTAATGCTTTTACTTTTAACTAAGATCTAAAATGTTGAAACAAGCCAATTTTAGTAGTATAGAACTCTTAGATTTAGGTAGGACCAAGGGCGCCGGCAGAATAATATAAAACGGGGTGCAACCCTCTAACAAACTACCCCACCCCCCCAAAAAAAATTCTTTTTAAATATTCTGTTATTACATTTTGTTTTGTTATTACAAATACTTTCATCTATTAATTTTTTTCAAGATACATTTCTTCATTGTTAACAAGATATTTAAAAAAAAGTACGAATTTCTTGTACTTGCAAATTTTGCCATGAGAAACTGTATTGATGGCGGTGTCATAGCTATTCACTTTGAAACACAAATAACTCCAAACAGTAGTTTCGTATACTAACGTGTTTGTGCACGTTTAACATTGGTGTTTATTGTGTTGATGAAGTTTTACAATTGTGAAAAGTCAGTTTGTGTAATACACCTTTGTTAAACTAAATAACTAATAGAAAATATAATATTATTCATATTTTATTGAATGAAATTTAGAAATATAGCTTAGATATCTGCCAAGTTTGTGCATGCTCAGTGTGCATAAGAAAATAATCAAGGATGACTCAGAATTCATTGAAAAAGTTATAAACAGATTTGTACAGCAAACAAAACAATTACATTTCTTATTTGATTAAACAATTTTTTAATTGTTATGTATCAATAATTACTTAATTAATTGTTTTTGAATAAGAATATTTTTAATAAAAAATTTTATAACAAAATTGTTTTTCCGTATGTCCTTAATTGTTTTTTTTATTTTTAAAAAAGCCAGGGGGGTGCAATTGCACCTCCTTGCACCCCGCTGCCGGCGCCCTTGGGTAGGACGGCTGACTTGGAAAATCTAGATAGGCGATGACAGAGTAGCATTACTAGAAAATGTTTATTAGAAAAACTTTTTAATACATTTTAAAAAAAAGTTCTTTATTCATTTTGGTTATTGGTTTCATCAAACAGAATAAAATTCAGCTATGTTCACTTTTTTTTTCTATCACAATAAATTAAGTAAATTGACAAAAAAGAGTTCAAAAATTAGCTTTTATTCAAGTATTCAACTTAATTTTGATTATTCTCTTTGAATCAGTTGTCATTGATGCTGTACTCGTTTAGCTTCTCCAGTAGTTTTTGTAGAATCTGGTTCTGAAAGAAAATAGAGTTGTTAATAATCCTTTAGTTATAATTCGATAATACAAACGGTATTCGAAATTAGAAAAAAGCAGAAGACAATCTTTATTTTTTATTTTTTTATTTATTTATTTATTTTTTTGAAAGTTTCTTAAGTTTTGGAAAATGCGTGTGGGGGGGGGGATAACCTTCATAGCTTTTGATTAAATGATCGAATTTTCCCGTATCACACTCAATCTTAATGGCACTAGGGCCTAACCTTAAACATGCCAATTTATTTGAGCAGATGATATTTTAAGTAACAAAAACATGACAGAAAAGTACTTTAACTGAATAAGCATACCTTAATTTTTATCATTTAATTTACTAATGGATTTAAAAATCTCGACATGTAAGGTATACAAATGTTTACATTGGCTTAATCTAAATGACAAAAACCAAAATTTGAAGGGAATAATTTTATTTTATTTTATGACGTCGTTGAACATACGACCATGTTTTTTATTTACGATTACTAATGTTTACCTCCACAGCCTTGTAATTTTGAATCCAATTCAGAAGACAAGGGAACTCCTGGATCAAGTGTTAGGAGAAATTTTTCTTCGTCGAGAACTTTTTAATGGAACCAACTAGCATTTACTTTTCATGGAAAGGAAAACCACGAAAACCTCCCACAGTTAGCCTAACGACAAGGGGACTCTAACCCGTCTACCACTAAAGATATATATCTGCGGAAGAAGAGAACAATATTTAACAATAACCGTAATACTCACTGAGTTTCTTCTAGTGTTGAAGGAAGGTTCTTCAATTGAATCCATCCATGTTTCTTCCATATCGCCTAATTCATTCCTGTAAATCAAGGAATAAATTTGAGAATTTAGTGGGGAAAAAATTATATATATATGTATATATATATAAATACAAGAAAACATGAAGAAAGTTAAGAATATAATCGTGTGGGCTACTGAAAAGATTATATATTTTTTTTTCCGGTTTTTTTAAATAAAACTTCATCCTTTTTTTTTTCTTCTTTAAACTGTTGTTTGTTAGTTTTTTACTTATTATTTCCCTCTTTTTTTCATATGTCTATAATTTTTCTTTGTTTTATCTTCATTTTGAACTTATACATATATATATATATAGAGATATATATGTTATACAAAAAGTAAATACTTTTGTATTAATAAAAGAATTAAATCTCTTTCGTTTTCATAAAATGTCTTTGTTAAAGAATAAGCGTAGAGAGATTCTATTTTGGGAATTCAAGGCTGAAAACATACCATTGAACTATAAATAGATTTATATTTCAAAGGAAGAGTTATTTTTAGAATCGTTCCCTTTTTCACTTCCATATAAGGAAGCAGAAATGATTTTCCTTAATGCTTAAGGTTACAAGGAATGTAAGAAGTGTGCTTTTTTACCTCAAATCTGTGTTGGTATAAAACGTAAGAACGCATAGTTTTGCGTGTCCTTTCATTATGATGTGATCCAAATAAGCTGTTCCGGAATTGTCTGGAGTCTTGTCCACTCCCCCTCCTTTGCAAGAGTGGGGACGTGAACTGTTAGCAATACCAGCCTACCACGCAAAAACATTCGGTCCTGCGTTTTATAGGATGATTACAAGTTGTGAAGCGGCCAGTCATTATTGCTTTTTCTGTATTCTTACGCCTCATCAATTTATTTATTACTCATAGCAAATCGTTTAATCTTTCCTTATATGGAAGTGAAAGATCTTAAAATAACTTCTCTTTTGAAGTATAAATCTAATTATTATTCATTGGCATGTTTTTAGCCTTGAAGTCCCAAAATAGAATTTCTANATCTATATATATATATATATATAGATAGATAGATAGATAGATAGATAGATACAAGTAATGAAATAATATAAAATAAAAAACCATTAATAGGAAAAACCAAAAGTCTTCCTCAGGACACATCTTTTGGTATTATTTAATGCGATATTTCTGAAAGAAGAACAATTATCCTAAGATAAAAATTATTCTTTATAATGTGTCACATATATATATATATGAAATTTTTGTTTTTAAATAGTGATAATATGTGAACTGTACTGTTTTCATATAGAGCGCTACTTTTAAATAAATACACGCTGCTTTTATTTTAAACAGTTTTGATGTACAAAAGCAGTGGTCAGGATAACCACATTCTTTTTATACTTCACTACAACTACAATTACTTTTTCACATACGTAGTTAACTACAACTGTTTTTTTTTTTTAATGAACCGACTGCAAACTACTTTGAAATTTAAGTAACTACCTCACAACTTTAAGGCGGCGAACTTAGCTGGAGAACTTAATTCACACCAGTGTATAGTTTTGAGTAAGAAATCGGCTTAGATCAAATACAAAGAAATAATTCAGAAATACTTAATAATATTTACATGAGCCAGTTTGCTATTCAAAAAAAAAAAAAAAAAATTCGAATTTGTTCACATAACCTTTAACTTTTTATGCCTTTTTCGATAGCGAATATTTAATTTAAGAAATGCGAAATCAAATATTTTCACTTTCTTTAATTGTTTAATGCTCTTTTATATTTCCTCTAAGAAATTAAGTACATCGGAAATACTCGAATGTTTTGTTTTGAAATAGCATCAATCTTTCTCGAGTGTGCATTCTCAAGGGAAAGTGTGACCAATGTGATTAATTAACTATTTTTCGTAATGACTAGTTTAAATATTAGTTATACGTGGTTTTAAAATACGTTATTTCTGTTAATGCTCAGCAGTAGTCATAGGGTCAAATCATTGCATCCATTGAGGGACCCGCGAAGATTTGTGACCACCAAATTCGAAAAACTAGTTGCGTTTAAACCGCGTTTCTTTTCAAAACTAACGTTAAAAGTTGTGGCCGAGAATAGCTACAAACTACTGTTTATTTTGTATCACACTATTCACTATGCTACTCTTTTAAAAGGTAGCACAGTACATTGTAAATTACGAAAAAGAATAACGACAACAGTAGTTTCACTAGCTGTAGTGCATTACTATTTGTAGTTCGTACAACTAATTTTCACTAGTTGTAGTGCGCAAACACGTTAAAAAAAGAGAAAAAACAACCTCCATCTTATTCTTGTAACATAATGAACGAAATAACTTCTTTTTAAAGAAAATACTTTAATAGCATTTTATACATTTTAAGAATGAAAAAAAATGTGTCTCAAATGTTACTAGTACATTTTGAAAAATGTAACCTCATTTGTATTAATTTGAATTTTTAGCACCGTAATAAGCGAGAGGATTTTTTGGCTCTTTTTTTCATTAGTGTCAATCAAGAGGAGGCTCAGGAAATAGAGAGCTAGCTTCCGAAAAAGGGTTTCTGGTTTATATTCCTGCCATATATTACCAGGATGACTTCCTAACCCCAATATTTTTAAGTTCCATAGTTAACACTAGAAAGATTGAAACTTAGTATATACCTATATTGTCCAAAAGCAGTTAAAATGACTGGATTGTAAAAGAGTAAATAATGTGTAAAGAAATTTGTTAAAAATTAATTTTTAATATTTTTTACATTATTTACAGTTATATGAAAAGTTATTAGCAAATATTAACAATAAAAAAGTTATATTTTGTACAAAATTCTAAGAAATTGTCTCATTATATTCATCATTGCTTTTCTAATTTAAATTAAAAGCAGTCAAAATGACTTCCTTAGGCAATCTAGTGTTAAAGATTACAGGTTAGCAATTTAATGCTGTCATGGGAGATTTTAGAAGCTTTATTCTTTATGCAATACAAATAAGGGTAAGTCCCAGTCCAAAAGTTCACAACGCAAACGAGTCTTTTAATTATTTTATTGCCGACGTTGAACAATGGGATTTGCGACTATTTATAAATAAATACATAACCTTGTAATTTTGAATCCAACCCAGTAAACAAAGAAACATCAGCATAAAGCATAGGTACAAACCCTCTAACATAGAGAATAATTTAACGAAAGTAATTGACATTTGCGTTACACAGAGAAGAAAACCACAAAAAATCCCCAAGCATAGGTGAAAAGGAAATTCTTCTTCCACTCGGGATACTTAAGAATAAAATTGTGGTCAGCATGAATCAAGCAGCCTACGAAGCGACTAGCCATTGCTTGACGTTTAACCAATAACTCCATGAAGAGAGAAGGCCTCAGCTCGGGTTACCATAAACAAGAAATTTGATCCTTTGGTAGTCTAAATGTTTATTAAATCTTTCGTATATTCCCCGCACTGTGTACCTTAGGAGACAAAATGTAGTGACATCTTTCTTTTTTTACTCCACTGCGCAGTTCATGATTGTTACTTTGGACTACTAAATTGATCCGTGCTAAAGCATTCTCTCTTCCAGGAGGTGTTGTTTGAGGAGACAATTTCACAATTCTCCGAAAGCAGATATCAGGTAACATATCAGAAAAACACTCCTCCCACATAGCGATATGGGAAAAACATGAACATTTGAATTTAGAAACGTTAAGATCCACTCGTTAGATTAAAAGTTGGAAATGGTGATTTATTTTTTTGTCTTGACGACTATGTAGCAATATTTCTTAACTTTCCATAATCAGTGAATTTGAAATTATGAATTTACTGGCTCATAAGTTAAAAGGTTATTTTATTTTTACTGCAAAATATAATCAAGACGGCTTAGCTTTAAGAAAAGAAAAAAAGCATTTAAAAACTATTTTTGTTTATATTTTGCTTTACCTTTGTTCGACAATGATGAATAAATTACTTTTGCCGTTTCTTTCGTTAAGCTAATCAAATAAGGTAACGGAATCATCTCTTGTCTGTAGACCATCGAAGTTATCTCAAGGGATGTCAAAATCTACTTAGTATTGATGCTGAAATTGATTGAGAACCACATATACTCGACTAAAGAATCGAATGAATAGAAATTAAAATTACTAAATATTTTTCTGAGAATTGAAAGTAAAATATTAAGTTTTTAGTAAAAGCACTTCAGAAATGAAGGCAACTTACATTATTTTTTCTTTAAACTTTTGTATATTTTATACACATTTGGGTTTTTTTATGAACTTTAATGAAATATTAGGCAGTTTTATGCTAAGACGTGGTCACACTTGCCAATATAAAAGTTTAAAAACAAGACAAAATGACATTTTTTGTGTTTTATGAACCTTTAGAAATGTCATGTGATAACTAAAATTAAAATAATCTGTCAAACATCTTTCGGGATTTTTCAGACTTCTTTTTATTCTTCACTAAATTATAAAATCGTAAGAAACGACGCCGATGTCTCTGTTCTGGGTGTTCAACGGAGCCTTGCCTTTTGTTTTGCAGTACAAAATTTATATGACATGGATACGTGAAATTATGAGCGTGTTAGTAACCGGCAAACTTGACGTAATACTACCATAAGGGCTGGCATAAAAAATATATATACTGCGTGCCGTAGTACATACTGAATGAAGAAATTATTTAGTTAAACATACTTTAAGGATTTGAAATTTAGTATACTGGAAGAGCCATGTATGTTCATGAACTCACAGAATTTTTTTCAAATTTTTTTTCCAATATCCAATTTGTTCGAAAATTATTGCAATATAGGTGCTTTTTCATGAAATTTTTCATTTTTCTTTGTTTTAAATCAAGTTTATTTATCCATTGTTGTAGAAAATTTATTTTTCTTTCAAGAGATCTTTATTTTATAAGCTACCAATCGAGAAAATGTCAGTCAAAAGTAGCAACAACAACAACAACAACAAAAAAAAAAAAAAAAAAAAAAAAAAAAAAAAAAAAAGAAAGAAAGAAAGAAAGAGAGGTAGCATGTTATTAATTTGGACATTCTTATTCAATGTCACATTATTGATGCCTTTATGTTATGCATAAATCCTAACATTTACATTGATTTTTTTAAGGAAAGCTTAATTAATAACAGAACAATTAAAACTGCTTCCTATTGGAATAATTCTAAGTCTCGTCAACAAATGAAATTACTTCTCATTTGTTTGTGGCACAATCTGTACTAAAGTTTTTTTTTCTCCAAAAAAGGTGATCATTTTTTAAATCCAGATAATCGTTTATTTCTAAAGCTACAATAATTGTATATTTTGAAAACAAAATGCTCTGCATTTTCACAGAAAATATTTACATTTAAGGAGCAAAATGCAAAAATCAATAATGAATGAGAAGCAATTACGGGGTTTGGAGAGGAAAGGTTTAGTATTATTTTTTTTTTATGATATCTGTTAGAGTGCAGAATTCGGTACCCTATGATCTGGAACTATATTCAGGAGTTTTATTGTTTTCTCTTAGAACATAAAAAATAGCCAATTTTTAGTCATTAGCATATTTTAATCATCATTCCATTATTCCTTTGAAAGATATCTTATACACCAACCTCAGTGACGTAAAATAACTTTAGTTGTAGACGAATCATAGGTTAGAATCCCTTGCCGTTAGGCTAACCACGGGAAATTTTCGCGGTTTCATCTCTATATAACGCAGATGTGAAGTTTTCCATCGAAAAGTTCTCCACGAACGCAAATTTTCCCAATATTTGATCCAAAGGCTGGGATAGCCTGGTTGTTAGGGCACTGGTCCCATGTCCAAGAGTTCGTGTCCCCTCGACGGCCGAAGACTCCCAGCGTTGTAAATGGTGACTGATGCACGTTAAATCTGTCGAGTTGCACAGTCCTCCATGTTTCCACAGCAAATCAATACTTCTGGGGGTATTGATCCAAGAGTTTCCTTGTCTTCTGGACTGATTCAAAATAACAAGGCCATGGAGTTGAACGTTAGTAGTCGTAAACTCAAAATTGGCTCAACTGTTCAACGACGGATATGAAATAAAATAAAATACTTGATCCAGGAGTTCTCTTGTCTTCTGGATTAGGTTTAAAATTATAATTCTACTGGAATTAAACATTGGTAGTCGTAAACTCAAAATTGAGACAGCTGTGCAATGACTGTTATAAAATAAAATAAAATAATCTAATAATGTAAACTCACCGGAAGGGCAACAAGCAGTAATAAAGAATTTAGAATTATGTTATCTTTGAAAACCCTTGATAAAGATAAAATACGTTTAACATAAAGATAACACATCACACGTGTAGGACTTCGCATTGTTGACTATTACATATTTATTGATTTTAGAACCATACACCCATACGAAGCCATGATTAACACCCCATGCGAAGAAAAAGATATTCAACTAATATAATATATTTTAAATCGAAAAATAAATCTGAGAAGAGAAAATCAGTGAGCCCCCAATGACTAAAATTTAGTTCAAATTTTTTAGGGGGTTGAATTGTGACTTAAATATAAATGCATAAAAATAATAAATATACCTTAGCTCATCATTGAGAATTTTCGGCGAAGATCTTTTGGCTGAAACTCCTCTGCATCGAGGGGCGAAAACAAATTTTCTGCAAATAAATAAATAGACAAATACATAAGTAAAGGAAAAAATGGATAAAAAGCATAGTGAAGAGTTAAAACCAAGACTTGTTCTAGAGACGACATTGGTAGTTTTAAATATAACATAAAATTTTGAATTACAAAGATTTAAATTCAAAAATAAAATGGCTTTAAATTGCTATTAATTACAATTTAACACTTAGAAAAGAAACTTAGTAATAATTTTAAATTATATCTAAGTTTTATTTTGAGACAATTAAAATTGCCAAAAATACAAAAACTGTAGTTTTTTGGTACAATATTAACTCCTATCTTACTGTCACATATTGACTTCACGCAGTTACAATAACCCAGTCAAGCCCAAACCAAATAAATATATTATCTAGTATAAATGAGAAAGAATTCTTGATAAAAACAGCTAAAGCATCAGAGAGAAAATTAATTTTCCGCAGTGTCTTATCCTTTCTTTCAAAATGAATAGATTTTATTCAATTTTTGTTGATATCTCGTTCAACTTTTCTCTTTGAATTTTTAAAGCAAACATTAAAATAAATTTGTTTTTCATTCACAGTGGAATTTATTAAACAGACTTAATGTTAACATACGATGTAGCTCGAGTAAAAATGCTTCAAGACAATCATAATATTGTGTATCTTAAAATTAAAGGAAAGAATATACTGTGTGTTAAATGTGTATCAGAAAAACGGAAGGAAGATATCAAACTAACAAATTTTATTTCAAAAATAATTTCTTTCTATATTGAAAAAATCGTAAGCGCTGCTGTCGTCTTTTTATGGTGCCCTTGCATTTGCAAAATGCAACTAAGTGTATTTTATTTTCTGCGCAAAAACTTTCCAACTGCGAAACTTGAAATTAGGATGACGTTTAGAAAATTGCGCAAGGAGTGCAACATAATAAAAGCATTTAACATACGATAATTTGCTCAAGAATTATCAGCTGTTCAAGTTGCAATAAAATATATATGGGTGATTCATTTTAAACATGACAATTCGGACCAAAATATTTCTTCAAATTTAAAGTCTTCGAAATAATCTAAAAGTTTTTTGTATACTTCTTTAGTTACATTTATTAATATCTTACAGACAGTAGTGTAGTTTATTGACATTTGCTCGAGAGAAAAAATAAAATAGAAATTCACCAAATCTTGAATGCCAGGAAAATGACATATTAGCTTAGAAGTTTAAAAAACAGTCATTTTAAATTAATAGTAAGTAACTCAACTTAAGCCTTTATGTTAGATGGACCATAAATTGCTTAAATTAGTTCTTTTTATCCAATGTAGAAAGAATAATTTTTTTTTTGTTGTTGCTGATATGTACAGAATAAAATTGTGTATAATAATCAATTATTAAATAAATAAATAACTTTGATTACATCCAACCATATTACAATCATGCATAAACTTGGTATTAGGTTAATATTTGCTTATCCTCCTTACAGTATTAGCAGTTAAAAAAAAATTTGGTATCACTTCAATGTCCTGGAATTCATAAGCCAGGAAAATGACAGCCAGGGTAATGACAAATTCGCCATTTTATAGCATATAACTTTACTTTAATTTAATAATTTGGGCTAAGACGTTTACATTCTGCAGAAAGCAACAGGATTTTGTTGAAATAGATTTTGAACCAGAAAATTGATTCTTTATTCATTCAACAAGACATGTTCATATATAAGGGTATCTAATAAATCTATTAACATAAGATATTGATTGCTGGCTCTATCTATTTTGGTTATAAACCACTAAATAAAAGTATCCAGGAAAATGACAGATTTTCTTGGGACAAACAAATTATTGACAGAAAAAAAAAATTTCAACGAAGTTTTTGTAAATAATACCCTCTGCGTATATTCTAGAAATGCTTACACCGGCTGAGATAAAAAAAATCAGATATCGAAACATTTATGGGAAGTTTTGAAGCTAGTTATTATTGGAAACATTGTTTGGGACATCCCAGGAAAATGACATTTTGAAACTCAATTAAATTTTTCAACTATACAGAACAGTTAATGCTAGTGAAAAGTCATTTTAAAATGTTAACAGCAATGCAATTTATTAATTTTTTTTAAACAAAAGTTCTTTTAGTATCATAGTATTAGATCTTGGAGCAAGGGACAGTGAATTGCCATATTTCGTGAGAATCACCCATATATATTTTTGATTAATTTGAGAGGAAAATGTTAATCCCATTTAATACATGCCTTTAAGTGGATGAAATAAAATTTATTGTTCCATTGAATTGTTCGGTTGAAGGTGCCCATTCCTTTCGCATTTAGTTTTTTATTGTCTGTGTGGTGAATATGCAGTAAGTAAATAACCATAAAAACATTAAAGGAATGGAAGTACGAGACATTCCTTTTCGAATACGATGCAAATAATTCCGGAACTACGGTATAAAGTACTGCCACTTTGTGAGCATAATCTGTAAAAACCATTTTGCTGTAAAATTCATTTTAACCATAAAATATTAAANGAAATATATATATATATATCTTTGATAACATTTGACGATGATTTGTAATTTGATTTTTTCTCTAACCTTTACCATTTTTTACGAAACACGAGTTTTTCTAGTTTAACAGTTAGGTATTAGCGGAATCCTAAAGTACACTCTGTTTTTATTGATACATTTTTTACAAAAAATTTGAAAATTATTTATTAAGGGCTGTAAAATGGAACTGAATTTATTCGTTTTAATTTGATATTTCGTTTCAGGTAACAACAAACAAAACTTTGAAAAACGAACAAATTATTATTGAACTTAAGATAAATATATATATATATATTTTTAAAAAACAAAACTTTATTGATCTTGATAATTTTAATTAAATACGTTTTAATAGCATTTCTTTGTAGAAGCGTTATTAAAAAAGGCAAAATTGGAATCGAAAAATAGTTGTTACAATAGTAGAATATAAAGTTAGAAATTGTAGAATGTAAAGTAAGAATAGAAGAATATAAATCTGAAATAGTGGGACGTAATATGTGGAATAGTGGGGGATTAATTTATTTAATATTAAGTTAGTACAGTAAAATATTAAGTTAGAATTGCAAAATATCTAAGTTTTTTTTTTGTAAAATTAGATACTAAAGTCAAAAGAGTTTTGTTTGCCGTTCAAATGTTATAAGAATATAAATGGCAGTCAAAGCGGAATATTCCGTATTTGTTTATACAGTTTACTATTTTAGATGATAGTTAAGCTTTTTCATCAAAAAAACAAATTAGAAAATTCTTTAACAATAAAGCCGATTATTTATTTTAAGTGGCGGCATAATTCATTTAAATTTGATAAATATTTATTAAAATGTTAAGGGTAAACATAACAAAATGAAAATAATACTTTTTTTCAAACCCATAACACTTTTTTATTAGATTATCGTACGTTTTTAATCAAGCATCCTTTACCAACGACATATTTTCATTATTTCCGAATATATTAGTAACTCCAAAAAAGAGTTCGCAACTAATAAACATCCTAATAAAGATAAATGTTTATTTATAAAAATTTCGTCTGCTTAATTTTTTGATTTAGTTACACTTAGTATATTTACGATGGCAGCAATGAAACCACCGCGTAAGAACGAAAGAAAATAAATAGTTTCTCAGAAATTTAATTGAAAACATTTCATATTCCGCAGAATTAAATTTACAGAACATTAAGTTGAGAAATAAATTTAACTGGTCTGAAATATTTGTTAAAAAATGTAAAGAATAAACACACTAATATATTTAGGAGAATAAATTAGAAATAATACTTTTATTCTATCCAACTAAATTGTCAAATTGTTTACTCAATTTCTTTCTTTTTTGAAAAAATATTATTTTAAATTATGTGTTTATGTTGCTAAAAGACATTAAGTTATTACAACATAATAACTTAAGTAAATCATCCTTTAGCTGTTAATTTTCATTTTAATTTAAGGGTTTAATTAAAAAAATTACCTTTCCTAAATTAAGTTTTCAATAAAACAGTTATATCTCTAGAAATTTTATTTCTAGATAATAATTTTATCATTGGAAGAGCTTTAATTTTTATTCCTTGCTTTAAACATCCATATATGAACTTTTTTTTTTTTTTTTTGCTTGAAAAATAATAAAATCGGAAAATAATTTCTAATACTTGAATTTTAAGCAATAATGACTGTTACTTTATTGAGCAATGTGCATTTAAGACATTTTTAGATACAATTTATAGATTTATCTTGAAATCTCAAATATAAAATCTTATGTTGTTAAATATACGAGAATATTAAATGAATAATAATATTATGAAACTGAAGCGGAAATATTTTAAATATCGTGAAAGTACACGCAGACACACATATATGCACATAAAAAGTAAAGTATGAAGTATACCAGTTAGAAGTTGCAAAGAAAATATTTAAACAAAGAAAAATAAGCGAATATTTTTAATACTTCTAATAAAATGCCAAAATATACTTTTTATTTAAATATATTGCAAAATATAAATTTTTGGTTTGAAAATGATATTTTTTAATAAAAAAAAGAAGACATTTGTAACAAAAAAAGAGATTTGCGGGAAATTAAGTTTCCCAAGGAAAACTAAACATATTTAGTATTAATTGGAGACAATTAGTATCCACTTTTGCGTGTAAATTAGCAATTTGCATTCCTTTAGTTTTTTACTAGGCATAAACTTAATCAAGTTATTATTTTTAATTCTGTAATAATAAGTTTAAATTATAAAACTGAAAAAATTGTACTAGTTTACTGAGAAATTAAATTTAGTGAGTATGTATTTTTCTTCTGTTTAGTTTTGTATTGCGTACACCAGTCACCTTAAGTGTTTGGCCATCTTTCATTACGTAGTTGATCGCAAGTAACAACCACTTTTAGTTGTATGTTTGTTTGTTGCCACTTTATTTAAGAGAAATAGTCGATAAAAAAGAAAGACACAGCTGAGTCGTCTGCTGAAATTGCTTCTGGGCTATTTCGAAGTTTGATTGTACTTTTTTTTCTTCTTTTGGCACATCATGATCGAAGAATAGAATGCGAAAAAGAGAGGAAATGGAAGCAAATCAAAATGGTGCTTTCGTTAAATATTACGTGATGCTTTTACCCAAGGAAATAATAGTTTGGAACAAAACACGAAAAATTTGTAACAGCATCAGCTTGCATTTTGTTTTCGTGACAGTATAATTAAACGCAGCTTCAACCTCAACAATTTTTAGTATTTAAAACCAGTGTTAACTTTTGAAACGATAGAAAATCTTAAATTCGAAGTTTTATCTTAGCGGAAGAAAAACTACGATTTATTATATATAATATATGAAAACGATTTATTTATGCTATGATTTATTTATTAATATGATTTATAAATTAGATGAAAATGATTTATACATTATTATGCTTTTATTTGAGTCATCGACAAAAAACTTGAAAATTTAGGGATTTGCTTTATTATTTTTTTTTAACAAAAATAGCAGTTTAAAATGATGAAACAAATTATGTTTGAATCTGAATTTATACGAAAGATTTTGATTTTATTTTCATTTAACTTGAAGTGGTACTGGAGCTTTAAATGTTCTTTTCTCTATGATTAATTTTTTCATGCATTTTTTTCAACTTTAAAATGATATAACTCAGAAACTAAATTTAACTTCCCGAAACTTGGAATAAGTATATAAGGGTCATTCTCACTGAAAAGGTATAAATAGACTAAAAAAATTTCTTAAATTAAAGTAATTAAAAAAGTGATAAAAATTACATAAATGCCTTTATTTATTTTTGTTATATGTCCTTATAATAATGGTCAAGTTTTCTATTTTATTTTTTACAAGATTTAAAATATTTTAAATTCTGCCTTGTCCACGGAGGAGATGTAATAGTCAACGGAGGAGACATTTTATGTTATAAAATATAAAATGTCAATGAAGACTAATTCATTAATTATTGGGTACAACTGATATGAGTTTAACATTAATAAGTAAATAATAAAATATTTCATTATTAGAGATAGAGCTACTTCCGATTAATCATGCTGCTATGAAAGGAAACATCCATTTTTAACCTAGGTGTACAATTTTTTAAGTAACTCTTACTGAATATTAATAAATTAAAATGTAAAGACTATTGAAATAAAAATTCAGACTCCACATGAAAGTTGAGTGTTGAGGGTACTCTTTTATGAACATTTTATGCAAGTTAAACATACTGTCATCCAAATAACGTTTTTGTTTTTTCTCTTTTCTTCTTGTTATTGTTTCTTTTTTCCCTGGGCACAAACGGCTTGCTCTATCAATTTCTAGAAATTTAAGTACATTTAATCACGATTTTTCTGTTAAATCTTTTTCTGATACAGATTTTAAAGTTTCTTGCTCTTTTTTTTTTTTACTTTCTTCAAACAATATAGGGTTTTCTTTTAATTTCTGTCTAGCTTGTCTCATACTAAGTTTTTTCTGTTCCCTTCTCTTTTGCATTTGAACATTTGATTGCTTTCTTTTTTTACATTTTGGTTTTGCCATTTTTTTCCTAAAATTTGAAGAGAAAAAAAATGTTAAACATCACAGAAATTATTTAGAAAAATTGCCAATATTTACTTCTCCGATAAGAAAAAGTTAAACTTAATTGATTTTCTTTAAAAATACAAACAAATTAACACATTTGTTCCATTTTAAAAAATATCAATTAAAAGAAAATAGTTTTTTAATTATTAAAATTGTATTATGGTTATCTAACACATTGTCTCTTCCATTGACTGTGTCTTCTCCTCCGTGGACTTGTTATGTCCACGGAGGAGACAAAAACTAGTTCTTGAATTTTACTGATTTTTAATTTTAAAGTTACAAAAATGGGGCAGTTCTTTTTATTAAATATACTATTTTTGCAATCTAAAATTCATCTATCAAAAATAAAATAATTTTCTCTTACCTTCTTTATGATGTCCACGGAGTATACGGTGAGAACTTTGCCAAACCCCAGTTGAACACAACAATCCAAAACTGACACCAAAGAGAACAAAAACAACTGATATTTAACATTAGAAAATGGAATGGTTCCCCCTCCCAGCAGCTGTCTTATAGGGATTTCGCATATGCTGCCCTTTACTGCATATTTACAGAACTATATTAATTGTCCACGGAGGGAGACATCATTTTTGATGGACGAAGTTTACTAGTCATTTATTTTATAAAAATAAATTTTTTTTAAAAAAATACTAAATAAAAAGTTACTATAAACATTTAACTAGGTAAAACTACAAAAATCATTAAAATAACATTTAAATTGTTTAACAGGCATTAAAAATTATTTTGTGACACAGATGTAGGGACGTCCACGGAGGGGATTTTGAAGTCATGTTTATTAAAAATTAAGAATGAAATATAAAATACATTTAGCAGAAATGCATATGATTTGTTAGTTAAGAACTTCACGAAAAATGATAAAGAAAAATATTAAGAAATCTGCTGTATTTCATAATATTTATTACTCAGGGACTTAAAAAATCACCTTTTTGTGAGAATGACCTAGGTATTGTACTTCATTTCATTTCCAAGAAATTGAAAAATTTGCTTTCTGTTTTGATACCTGAACTATTAAAAACCTAAACAATTTTGAAATTCGAACATTCTTAAATTTTTTAAGTACTTGCATAGCAAAGAATGTTAAAAGCAAAGGGAAATTTTTATTATTTTCTTTAAAAAATAATAATGATAATAAATGAATAAAAAATTACTAATTTTAAAGCATAATATTTTCAAATATATTGAAACATATAATCATAACCTTTTAAACTGTATTTATTTTTTCGCTGCTGTTTTTTTAAAAATGTTTTGTGAACAAATTTTGCTTAACTGTCAAATGGTACAACAACACAAAAAATATATAATGATAATTTTTAGCCTTCTTATAGCTTCGTAATTTTCTCGTTCATAAGAATATTTCTCTTCAATTGATCAAGGTTTTTATTTACAGTTACATCTGAAATAAACATCAAACGAGATATGTGTTTTTCTAGGCACCAGTTTGGAGTTTCGACTATATGGATTTGCTACTGTTTAAGCTCGAACTTCATTAGTCTGCACTTTACCTCGCTAATCTGGTGATTCACTAATGTAATCCGTTAATGTGCGAAATCAAGAAATTTACTGCAATTTACTAAGGTAACAATATACACACAAACACACCACAGTTTACCTAACATTGAAGTTCAAATGTTTGCTTCTCTTATTTAATAAACCAATTTGTTGATTGTTTGATTGTATTCATTGACTAGATTCTTAAGATATTGAAAATAAAATTGAATATTTATTTCCTTAATTGCAAGGTTTTAAACGATTTGATTTTTAGTAGGTAGGTACTTTATTTACGTCGCATTAGAGCTGAACAATGGGCTATTGGCGACTGCCCGGGAAACATCCCTGAGGATGATCCGAAGACATGCCATCGCAATTTTGATCCTCTGCAGAGGGGAGGGCTCCTCTCCTTTGGTAGCTCGAAGGCCTGCCCGCGAAGTAAAGCACTTTACGGTAGAACAGTTTAAAGAGGACCGATGTCGCTCACCCTCGGTCCCTACTCAGGCAGATCAAAGTGGTCACCCACCCGTTTACTGACCGCAGTCAAAGATGCTTGACTTCGGTGTTCTGCTGAAAACCGTTTCCTTAAGATCAGTTTACTGCGGAACGTTGGATTTTCAGTACTATAGTTTTTAAAAGGATCCATAATTGATTGTATCACCTAATGTGATGATTGAAGATTCTAGATTTCGGTAATTACCTAGTAAATTACTTAGATACCTGGGTTTGGGAAGGCCGGGATAGCCTGGTCGGTAGGGCGCTGGACCCATGTTCCAGAGTTCGTGGGTTCGAACCCTGCCAGCCGAAGACTCTCCGTGTAGTAAAGTGACTGATGCACGTTAAATCTGTCGAGTCGCAAAAGTCCTCCATGTTCCCATAACAAATCAATACCTCTGGGGGTACTGGATTGGAGATCGATCGTTCTCTGATTCAGGTCAAAATTACGATCTGTGGATGAATGAATGGATGTATGAATGGGTCCGCCCTATAAACGGGTGTGACGTATGGTGTGGCAGAAGTCGAATTCTCGGCCCTAGATGGCGCCACTGGAAAACAAGAACAATCGCACCCCTCTGCCTAAACAGGCGTACGTCAACAACAACAACCTAGGTTTGGGAAATAAAACAATTTTCTGCCACTTCAACGGAGACAATCTACATATTAGTTAGATCTTCAGTAGAATAACTCATTTCTAGTCTTTACGATAGTAGGTTGAAACAAGTCTCACTGCACAAGAGCAGGAGATTATTGTGGATGTTGGAACATATCCCATAGATTTATTTTGGTCTGTAATTGAAGTAGTGTGGTCTAACTTAAGAATAACTCATTTATCATGAACAAGATTTGCACATTTCTGGATGCTCAGCAACTGATTGGTTCATTTTTCAGTTGTTAAATGGCGTAAAAATAACACAAGATGCGAACAACTGTAATTGTCAAACAATTAAAAATAATAACTTTTTACGAAAAACTGCAGCATAACTTTTCAATCATCCTTTTTTTTAAACATTTGAACCTATAACAACTCTCAAAATACAAATTCGTATTAAAAATAAAAACACATCAAAATTATTTTTCCCCCCTGTAACACTTAAATTACAAAGTTTAGGTAGTTGTTATTATTTCTTAATTCGTCAAAATATTGTCGCTAATAACGATATAATAATTCAAGATACCTGCAATCGATGGCATCTGCGATGAGGCACAAACTCAGGACGCTGCAGATTAAAAACAAACTTTGTTCATTTATTGTTGCCATCCTTTGAACTGAAAATACAATATAAAATTTCATAAATTTTTTTTTATTGTGTTACAACAACAAAATTAGAGTTTCATAAATTGCTATTTCTTACTTTTCCATGGTACTTTTAAATAAAGTCGAAACTGAAGGAATCTTAGAAATTTTTGAAATGAAATTAGAATACAAAAATGCAAAGAGGTTACTAAAATGGAGACACAACGGAAAATATATAATGGAATTATTTATTTACATCAATATTTTTATGAGTCTGTACTCTGATACCTAGGTATGTATTAGTCAGGGATACGTGGTATATATACAGTCAGTGATTAAATGATATATATAGTCAAGTACGTGGTACGTACAGTATATTACTTTCAACAATATTTCTATGAGTGTATACTCTGATACCCATGTACGTATTAGCCAGGAGTACGTACAGTATATTACTTACAGCAATATATTTATGAGTGTGTATTCTGATACCCAGGTGCGTGTTAGCCAGGAGTACGTGGTATGTATACAGTCAGTGATTAAGTGATACATATAGTCGAGAACATAGTACGTACAGTATGCTAGTACGTAGAAATCAGAACTTGTTCTTTTGTGAGAGACAACAATTTCGAAAACTATAAATTTCCAAACAATTAATACAATTTCGTACTTCAGGGATCGTTTAATCATGACCTAAGTATGTTTTGGGTTTTTTTTTTCTTCATTTCTTTTTCTTCATTTGTTTATTATATTCTTATTGTTATTTTTCTTCATTTGTAAATAGCAATAAGCAAATTGCCAACTTCCTGTCCTTATTTAAAAATTTTAAAATAAATAAAATAAAATAAATTAATGCAACAAATGAATAAATGAATAAAATAAAACAAATAAATAAATGAAATAAAATGAATAAATTCAACAAATAAATAAATGAGTAAAATAAAACAAATAAATGAATAAAATAAAATAAATAAAAAGATTCCGAAAAATACCTACAGTTTGTAAACAGCTAGTTAATTAAACCAAGTAAAGTATTTCCTAACTGTTTAATTTGCATAGAATAAAGTCCAAATAAAAATTCAACTTAAGTGTAGCTAAGCAAATATTTTTCTATTTAATTGTCACTACTTAACTAGTAGGTAACATGAATCTGTTTGCTGCGTACTTTTCTAAATGTAAATCTGTTAGTTTCTGAGCATTGTCGTATACTAATTAAAAATTCCGGCTCTTGTAAATATCCCCAGCATTTTACAGTGCGGTAAGTTAATGGGAAAGGTCTTACGTATTTTCTGACCAGCCCCGATATTTTTAGGCTTATTACAATATGCCCATTTGTGCTTCTAGTCAAATCAGAAAATGTGCGTCGGAAACATTCAATTGGATCGAATTTGCTTAGGTTTATTTCAATAAAACTTTAATAAGGCTTTTTAGAATTAACCTCTACTATTCCGAGCTTATTGCGAAAATAAATAAATCAGGCTATTTGAACAATTAATGATGCATTTTCGAATTTGACGAAAGGTATATATTAATGCAGTAAAACCAAAAAGGTTTCAGGCTGATTCGAAAATATTGGAAAGGTCTCCAAAAGAAAAAAAATAGTGCAATGCAAATTAATGCCGACTGTTTGCAAATTGCCAAATTATTCAGACGCAAAATATTCTCAGCGGCAGATGGATTATGGACGATTATGGATGGATTATGGGTGGACTAACCGTTGGGAAGTTTCTGATGGTTTTCTTCTCCATGTAACGCAAAGTCGGTTTAGTTCAACACCTCCTACATCAGGGAGGCGGATTTTTATACAAGGATTTTTATAAGATGAGCTCGGATTTTTATAAGTTGGACGCGAATTTTTATAAGTTGTGGGCGCAGACTATTTGAAAAGTGAACCAGTTTTTCATATGAATCTAATTTCTATTAAGAAAATATCTAAAAGAAATTTATCTTATATTAATATTCATATATTTTAAGAATTAATATGTGTTGGTTAGCAGAGAATTATGATAAATCAAATATATATATATATATATATATATATTGAAACCACATTGTTGTTTTCTTTCTTCATAAAATGATTAACGTGCTTACAGGTTTACTTTCATAGTGGTTTGATCGAACTACCACTAACAAGGGAGACTAGGGAAGTGTGACTCGCCAATTTTGAAATAAACTAGTGGGATGTAGGCCTTGCGAGGATTAATTTTAGGGGGCAACATTTATTTCGGCCCATAGAAGGTCCTATGAGAGATAAAAAAATAATTCAATACATAGATAAATCGGTATTTTATTATCGGTATTAATGCAGACAATTAGTTATTGTAATTATTTCATACTCCAATTAATTTTGTGGTACTTTCACGCACTATATAATGCATATTTATTGTCAAAATTGATTTCGAAAATTTTATATATCTGTAGTTTTTCAGAAAAACCTGTTAGGTTAATTTAAAAAAAATTGGCATCAAAATTTACTTTTTATAAATCACATTTTTGGATGTTACATAACCTATACTCACAAAAAATTCCATCAGTTTGGGAAAATGCGTTACAAGTTATAATTGGTCAGATGGCCACATAAAGTTTTTTTTTTTTTTGTGCTATGGCGTTTTTACCTCCTTATCCAATTGTAAACAATAAAATACTTTTTTGAAAGTTTCTTTACAAAAATTAGAATAATCGCTTGAGGGCATTTTTTCAAAATAGATATATCCGACTTTTGAGATCAATTTTGCAATAAATATGCATTACATAGTTCGTGAAAGTACCACAAAATTAATTGGAGTATGAGATAATTAAAATAACTAATAGTCTGCATTGAAGTAATAAAATACCGATTTATCTATATCTTGAATTATTTTTTATCTCTCATAGGACCTTCTATGGGCCAAAACGAATGTTGCCCCCTAAAATTATTCCTCATAAAGCATACATCCCACTAGTTTATTTCAAAATTGGCGAGTCACACTTCACTAGTCTCCCTTGTAAGAAATCGTGTGAAGGTTTTCAGTTATAGGAGACGGTGGTTTGTTTTATCAAAAAGGCCTCCATGAAGGCTAGTTAGTTTCAATGCTTGATCCACGAGTTCCCATCTATTGTCTGATAACAAGAGTAAGGAGTTGAATATTCGTTAACACAAAAATGGATCGGCTTTTCAACACCGATCACAAGATAAAAATGAAATAAAATTTTAATGAACACGTTTCTCATCAAAAATTATATCGGAGAATATTTTTTAATGAGATTATTTTATTGTTATAAGAAAGTAATGATAATATTTCATAACAGTATATGAAAACGATGTAATCTGACGACTCATAACGGCACTGGAGACTATTGCAAAAACTATCTTTTGATAAATTTTCGATCGAAAATAATAATTTTGAGAATAAATATAAGAAATAAATAATAAAAAATCAGTTTATTGATAGCTTACACACGCCCCTAAAAAAGTTTTTTAAAAGAGTATTTATTACCTTGACTAAAAATTTCGCACCATTTTTCAACTCTCTCTACTATTTTAATTATTTATTCTCAAGGAGTACAATTTATTCAAATATTATCACTTTTCCCTACCGCTTCAAAGAGTTGACTTCGTGGAAAATTACCTGCCGTTCGTCTTCGTTTAATGAGTTTTTTTTACCCTCCATTTCTACTTTTTTCACCTTATATTTTGTGTGTGTTTCGGGCAGCAGAGAAGAAAAATCTTTTTTCGATGAGTGGGAAAATTTAGGGGTCGACACCCACCCCTATGACTGATGACAAACGTTTCAACAACAATCGATTCCATTGATCGATGACTTCAGAAGAAGAAAAAAAAGCAGGCAAAACCTTCTATTATAAAACATTCGAAAGAAAACTTCAAATGCGTGGGAGGAAAACTTATAAAGATTTAGTAATAAAGTAATCAATTAGAGAGAAAATGATTAGATGACTTTTGCCAAAGATCTTTTAAATGAACTTTAGTTCATTTCTTCACGTTTTAAGAAATAAAGATTATAAATTGTATTGATTGATTTAAGATTGTTATATTTTGTTTGTATATTGTAAAATGTATAAACATTTTGTGTTCCAAAGTATAAATAATTAAAGTGACAATATCTTCATAAAAAATATTTTTTAATAAAAATAATAAATATTAAAAACAAAATCACTCTTTCTCCAAGGTTTTATTTATAAATAGAGTCGATTGGTTTACGATTATTAATTATATTCTACATGCATATGCGTTGTTATTAAAAACAAAATCATTCTTTCGCCAAGGTTTTGTTTATAAATAGAGTCGATTGGTTTATGATTTTTAATTATATTCTACATGCATATACGCAGTTATTAAAAACAAAATCACTCTTTGTCCAAGGTTTTGTTTATAAATAGAGTCGATTGGTTTACGATTATTAATTATATTCTACATGCACATACGTAGTTATTAAAAACAAAATCACTCTTTCTCCAAGGTTTTGTTTATAAATAGAGTCGTTTGGTTTATGATTTTTAATTATATTCTACATGCACATACGCAGTTATTAAAAACAAAATCACTCTTTCTCCAAGGTTTTGTTTATAAATAGAGTCGATTGGTGTATGATTTTTAATTATATTCTACATGCATATACGTAGTTATTAAAAACAAAATCACTCTTTCGCCAAGGTTTTGTTTATAAATAGAGTCGATTGGTTTACGATTATTAATTATATTCTACATGCATATACGTAGTAAAATCTCTGCTATTTGAGTAATCAAGTCAATAAAAACGTAAAATAACAAAGTATTTTTACAAATAAAGTAACTTTCAATAATAATCTAATATATATAATTCTCTTACGTGGCTCCCAAATTTTAGCTGCATTTCTTTTCCGCCGGTGGCAACGTTTGCTTTGTTTTGTTTACGTTACTATTTCTCTTACACGGCGAATCGACCAATGATTGCCGCTAAAAATGTCACATGCTAAATCTAGATGAGGTGGCTCAACATATAGTGCTTTTAGAAACGGAAACTGAAATAACCGGAGAGCATCAGCTGCGGCAATCTCATTCTATTAAGCTAGGCAGAAGTGAGTAGTTTTTGTCGATAGATCTCTATTTTAGTATTTTGACGAAAGCTCTTTTTTTCACGAATTTATATATTACGAATTCATTTGACGATTTTTGATTTATATCACGAATTATACTATAGCACATTTCTAATAGTTTTAACGAATTACATGTCATTTATTTGAATTTAAATTTATTTTAATGACTTAGTATTTACTAAAAAGATGAAATTTTTTTTAAAAAAAAATTTATATGGATTTGAATGATTAATTTGAATTCTTAAGAATTTTGTGCATTTGCAATGTACATAAGATAGTTGCGAGCGAAGTGAGCTGGGTTTGCGAAACAAACCATATAAGATTGCGCAGCAATTTTCGGGGGTTGGCGAGCGTTAGCGAGCAGGGGGCGCAGCCCTCTAGTAATAATAATAATTCGTTAAAAGGAATGTTAAAAAATTGTATCAATTAGTTTACGGTTATAATGATTTGTACGTAAAGCAAAATAATTATAAAATGTGCGTGCCGAAGTGTGTAGAAGTAAAGTTAACAATGCAGTTTTTCAATTATAAAGTAATATTTAAATGAAATTTTCTTAATTTTTCAAGCTTCTGAATAATAATGTTTATAAAATGTAGTATTGATTTGCGATTATTATACTTGTATGCATATTGTAGGATATGTATGCAAAAATTGTGTCTCTGTGCATGTAAATATGTAAAATAATATTATAATTTTATAAAGAGCAACTAATTTTTTTTACAACTTGATTAGTATATAATTAATTTTTTCCCCAGAGGAAATATTGCTTTTGATTATTTAAACAAGGAAACATTTGCTTAAGTATGTAAGTATAGGTTTAATAATCTCCTGGGCAAAAAATATACTTTGATTTGTTTGAAATGGAAAATTCTTATTGCACCATCTGTTTTAAAATGAAGAATTAAGAATAAATTAAGCTTTCTGAGAAATACAACTTTCTTAAAAAGGAATTCCATTTAACGGGTTGACATTACAGCATTTTAGTTTAAGAATTAATTTTATGCAACTGATATCGTTAATTTTCAAAACGTTTTTATTTTTATTATACTAACTTTTCAAAAACATTTGAGGATTTGGAATGCTAATTAATCAAAGGACATAATGAAAAATCGAAGCAAATGAAATGGATTTCTTTTAAAAGAATCTTATGGATTTGTTTTGAAGAAATAGAGGAGGAATGCTTTTTGAAATACAAATTAGCTTTTATTTTTCCAAGCTCAAATTAAACTTTCAATTAGAATTTTAAAAATTATTTTTAGATTTTATTAATAAGGGACTTTTATTTCATAAATTGGCACAGAGAAAAAAACAAGCATATTTATTCTCTTTTTTATTTACTTCTGATTGAATCTATTTACATAAGGCATGCCAAATTTATTTCCTACAAATGCTGAGACAATTACTTTCGATCACGTTGTGGAAGAAAAATAAATAAATAAAAAAATATTTTTAAAAATATTTTTTAACCTTAGAAAAAAATAAATTTTACCTGTTAATAGAAAATTTATTAAATTTATTCGATTGGAAATATCTGTAACATAAAATTATTCTATTTATAATTAATGCAGGTTTATTATTTACATATTCTGCTTGTAATTTCGTGACAGTTGGACGGTAGTGTGACAAGAATTGTAGTTTATTTCAATCCTCAAGTTTGCTTCCTTCTGTGATTTTAAGTTTTTCACTTGGGACACTTCTGCATGATTTGATACGGATTTTGATATGATCCCAGCAAACTTAATTAGATTTTGAAAATATTTTTCAAAGCGTTCTGACGCTATTTGAACTCGAAAATTTTTTCTTCAACAAAGGTCGTAAATCAAATAATTAAAAACACAGCTTTAATGTTATGTTTTTTTAACTGATTTAAATCAATAAAGTAAAATAAAAAATAATTCAGATCATTTGTTACGTCTTTTTTAAATCGAACAGTAAGAAGAAAATAAAATCTTTCAAAGGAAAAAATTATTATTATTATTATTACTGCATAAAATAAGCAGTATACATACACATTATTATATTAATAACTAACAAATAACTTACTAAAAGGTTGCACACTTCATTTTGTTATGGTAAGTGATTAAAATTTGTGAATGAAAGAAATTATGAGCTTCTCCTCTATCTTAAAGAAGTATTTACTGTCTACGTATAATTTTTTTTTCGCAATACACAGCAAAAAATTCCGCTTCCACTACAAATAATGTTGTGAAGTACGAGCTCTTTACGTGCATCGTCAATTTTACCGTAAAATCCATTTTAACTATAAAATATTATTTTACAGTAATATTTATTTAATTAGAGTGCTTTAGAGATTTCGCAGAAATTTTTACTGTAAAAATTTAGGTATATCAAGAGTTTTTCAAGAGAGTAAAACATATTCTGGTAAAAATACCGGCATTCTCAGTGCCAGCACTTTTTACCCTAATTCGATTTGGAATTTTTTTTACAGTGTATGCATGTAAATAACTCAAAGAATTCAAAATATAGATAGTTATTTTTAACTCGAATCGGATTCAGCGGAATTTCAAGGCTCTGTTGCATAATTGATCCCGAAAAGCTGTCATCTCAACTTTTTTTTTCAAAATTGGGATTTTTGCATTCTTAAGTTTAGCTGACGTGGATAAATAGTAAGGATTTAATGTTCTCCTGCTTTGTATAATATATTTTGAGCAGTGAAATCTCAATTTATTTATTTCCATATCCTGGAGATGACCTGCTTTCGACTTGAAAATATACCGTTAAAATATTTGGCGTTGTTGCTTATGAAATGAAAGCTTGTTATTTTGTTGACGCTTTTTATCACACAATGTGTGATTCAGAGAGCCTGGGTTGCCCAGGAGACATAGTGCTCGTATCCTATTTAGGTGACCCGGGTTCGAATCCCAGTGATGGCTGGACGATGTAAGTTCCGACCACATTCCTGACTTAAAATATCCTCAGTAGGAGCGATATTATGGGTTTGACTCCCCTTGTCATCGGGTTAACCGTGGGAGGTTTGTAGTTTTCCTCTCCATGTAACGCAAATGCGGGTTTCATCAAAAAGTCCTTCACGAAGGCAAATTTCTCCCAATGCTAGAACCAGGAGTTCCCTTGTCTTCTGGATTGTGTTCAAAATTACAAGGTTATGGAGTTGAATGTTAGTAGTTACAAACTTAAAAACTGGGTTGACTGTTTAACAGCGGTTGTAAAATAAAAATAAAACGTGTGATTCAGGAGGCAGGTCTTTAGATGTTATGTTTAGTTACTCACTTTTTATACAAGAAAATAAAAAGGGAGTAACTATAAACTGCCGAGGAGGCGACTACAAATAATATACTTTGATTTCAAAAGCTGGTGGAGGAGCCTTATAAGAAAAATGTGTTATCAAAATGCTTCTTGGGAAAAGCAAGAAAGAACATGTGTCACATTCAAGCAATTTAACTTAAAGAAGTACTACGCCTTGGGAAGTTGAAGTATCTGCTTTGATTGGTGGTTGATGCAAATTAATATTTACTCTATGCAAAAAAAAAAAAAAAAAAAAAAAAAANCAATTTAAAAAAAAAAAAAAAAAAAAAAAATGGCTCCATAGTCAGTTAAGGAAGCATATTTTGGAAAAGTTGCCAAAAAAGAACAAAACAATTGCAGACGTAAAAAAAAATTTCTAAAATATAAACCAAATTAGTTTTGATTTTTCTATGAAGAAATTTGTAAGTGGCCCAGCATAGATAGTCATAATCCAGAAGATTTCTAAGCCATGAATATCTAATCTAATACTCAAATAAAGTTTTTATTTAATTTTTAAATGACAAATTATTTATATTTTTGCTAGTTAAAATTAATCAGTTTTAAGGTTTTGTCAGAAAACCGGTCATCTCCAAATTCTTTAATTATTTTGTAAATTAAAAAATTAAGTAATGTTATCGCAAAATTACAGTAGAATATTTTGTATAATCAAAAATAAAATAAAAACTCTATGTACCAAACTGATACTTAACTATTCAGTTTTTTGTCTCTCCTGTTAAATTAGCTTTGTTGGAAATGATTGGTTTTCGAACTCATTGATTCGATTATAGATCGATGTATTTGTCACAGAAAAAAAAATTATAATAAACCTCCGATGACATTACCTTATATAAAGTTTCTATATTTCGAGACTAATACGAGACACTGAATATTAGTTACATTTAAACTCCTCAGTATTTTTCAGTTAGTCAAATCATCAAAATAACCCCATTTTCTCGCTATACTTCAGAAAAATAAATTCATACATTTTGAATTTCTATTTGATATATTAAGCCTAAATCACTGTAATCTTCTCTTAAGCAAACATTCCAAACTTGAGCCATAAATAAAGAGATTTTGAATAGCTAAACAAGACATCTGAGCCTTGAAAACTCGAAGAGCCCTTATAAGTTCATACACGTAAACATTCCATTGTAACATTTTAATTCCGTTTAAATTCGAGATACAAATTTAAAAACTCCTTGTCATTTCTACTTCTCTTGTAAATTTATCGTTTGACTGTGTAAGCAACTATTTTCGGTATTTCTCTTTCTACTTCCTTTAATCGATGCCAGTTTACTAAAGGTAAACTTCTACGCTTTGAAGTGCGAGATTTATTTTGAGCGAATAATCTTTTCTAGAATATGCATTAAATATACTAAATAGAAGGCAAACGATATTTAAAATGGTATTAAATTAAAATGCGTGTAGAAATACTTTAGTTTTAAGGAACGGATAATGTTATAATTTTTAAGTTAAGTGAAATATAGCGTACCGTAATATTTGTGAAACTTTTACGGAATTGTGGTTAAGTGCTATATTGAAACTAAAGATTAGTCTAATTAGGAAAATAATTCAACGAAGTTATATTAGAAAAGAATGCTTAAATTATTAATTTATATAAATCTTTGGAAATTAAAATTTGAATTTAAAATTGTTGACGCTTAATTTTAAATTCTACATTCATATTTTGTTTAAAATACTAATTTCTAAATCATTGAATGTGAAAATAATTAGGGGAAAGGTGAAAATTGTTTAATAGTTGTGGTTTAGGCTTAATATGCATGTCTGAATTTTTCCATTCCTCCCGATGAAAGCTTTTATTGTTATTTTAAATTTACAGAGGATGTTAAATTGAGGAACTTAAATATTGCTGTTCAGGCAAGTGAGGTATTGCTACTTATGTATTTTTTACTTCACCTCAAGCTAAGAAAAAACCCATGTCGCAATTAAGCTTCAATAGAACATCAGAAGTCAAAATTACCTATATTTTTAACCCATACTTTTAATAAATAAAATCCTCATAACTTCTAACCTGTTTTTGTTTGTTATAACCTGTTTGTTATAAATTCCATCCAGTAAAAAACAGGATAATTCTATTATCCTGTTTTTTGCTGTTCTATCTCATTTGATTATAGGTAGAACAATAAACAAGAGACAATGGAACACTGGCCATAACAATTTAGATTTCTCTTCCCTCTTAAGCTGCTTCCTCTCAGATATTTCAAGATAGTCGCCTCAGAAAATGGGGTAAATTTTTGATGGTTTTAACCACTTGTGCTCCAGGGACTCAATTTCAAAAAATCAAGTAGGACAAACATGTTAGTTAATGTATTAAACATGCAAGTTAATGTATGTAAATGATTTAGCGGTTGAGTTTAGCGTAATGTAACTGTATGGCATGTTATAACAAATTGAAACTTAGGCACTCTCGCTCCGGATAAAGCTACGTTATAACATTATAACTACATTATTACAAAACGAGATCATAGCTTAGTACGTAAACATAAGTTTTTATAATATGTTATGCAATGAAATTAATGCAAAACCAACATGTTAGATCACAGCAGCGGAGAAGATTTAGTTAATGGTGCTAAGTCAATATAATAATTAAAAAAAATCATTCAGAGTGTAAATTTTTCAATTGTGCAAATCATTTACATAACCATTTACTTATAAATTGTTGTTTGAGGACCAATAGTTTTTTTATTCTATAAAGAGTAAATAGTAAGCATGAAACTTATATCCAATGTATATTTATTTTAGTTCTTCTTCATTAAATGTACATTTTCGCACATCGCTGTTTGGTTCAATTATTTGCCTCAATTTAAGAGTATGCGCGTGCAATAATTTTGTAAAACCTTCAGTAATTTGCTAATAATTACTTATTTTCTTACAGGCAGAAATTTGTACCAAGAATATAAAGAATAATATCATTTTTGAAATTACAAATTAGAGCTAGCAAATGATTGAATTCCTTTAGAGCTAGTAAATGATATTCAATCACGATAATTTTCCTATACAAAAGATATTTACTGTTATTACAAAATAATTTGTCTTTAGTGTTTTAATGTTAAGAGAATAATTATATAGAGTGCCAGTTTCAATAATTATAAAAGTAATTGTGGTAGTTAAAAGTTGAGAAAAATTTTCCCTTAAAAAATTGAATTTAGTTAATTATGGATCACATATGCCGGAATTCATGTACACATGAACCAGAAAGCATATACACATAAGCAATGTGAGAATGAAGAATCAGCACAAAGCACTAATACATATATTGTCCCCAAATTGATGAAACTAACATTAATTGTTTCAAACATATAATTTTCTTCTTCTGGGTAAACTATTAGGATCATGTTTTCCAAACTGCGATTACCCCTCCGGGTTTGAAGGACAAGTGTCCGAATCCACCCAAGTTGTGCTTATTAAAAAAATTTATAAATGAATAAAAATAAAGGTAAAGATAATAAAAATATTAAATTACAAAGCATTTCGTGAGTGTGAATTCTTAATATATCACTTACTGAAATTAATTAGCAAATTTATAGTTCACCTTTCGAATCAAGAAGATTACATCTTATTCTTACAAGAAAATGATGTGAAGTGCTTTTAATGTTTTTTCCAGTACAATGAAAGTAAAAAAAATAAATACAAGTTTTTAATAAATGAAACAAATTATCAAATTCAGGGGAATTATTATTGAGTTTGATAAGGGTAAAGGAAGGATTAATTAATGTAAGACAGCAATGCGTAAGTTAAAACAATATTTGTGGCATGAAGCTGAAAGTACGTTATTTTTTTTCAATGAAAAAGAAACTCAAGCATGCATATGCAAGGTGTTCTGTAATGATCACCCTTAACATATAATTTTAGGATTCTTTTGAAAAAAGAAGTCTAAAACATAATCATTGAAAAAAATCATATTAGTGGTGACAAAATATTATTAAAATCTTAGGATTGACTATTGAGGAGGCATGATTAAAAACATCACGAAACAGTTTGATCATACGAAGCAACTGAAAGGTGAATCTAACAGTGGATTTTTATTCCTTATGTTTCCTGTGACAATTAAACGGGCTTTGATGTTTCAATCTCGTTTTCCTTTTTAGCGATTTGTCATGTTTCGATAAAAACATATTTTTTTCTCGTGTAAACATGAATTTGTAGTCCTTTTTATCTTAATTTTTCAATTTCATTTGTAAAAGGATTCTAAAAATATCTATTAAGGATGGTGATTACGAAATACTATGTATAAACAATGTTCCAATACCCCACAAATGTACTTTCTTTTAATGAAAATTGTATAAAAAGTGCCATATTGGAAAAGAATTAGTGGTATTTTGCCTTGATATTATTATTTAAAAATAAATAGTTAAAAAAAAAATATTTAAAAAAATGCGCATCAGCATTTTTTTCCGTGTATTTTTTAGCATTATTTTTATAAAGTTTCTTGTTATAAAAATAGGACATTTTTATAGAAACTAATGATTAACTTAATACTACTTCTCATAGAAAAATTTTATGATTTGACAAAAAAATTTTAACAAAATAAGATTCGCAGCTTGATCATAAAACTTGCTTAAAAGCAACAACTAAACAAAGTGTGAGAAGTAATTGCAGTAAAAGAAGATATCTTTGATTTTGACGTTAACATGACACCATTGTAGACAGGTAAATGGCAAAAAGAGAATAAAGAAAAATTTCAATTAAAGTTAAATGCCATTCAAAAGACAGTACATTTTTGGAATTAAATCTATGACTAATGGTAATGATAATAATCAATGCAAGATTAATTAATGTGTCAGATTAATGTATTGTTTAAATTAATGCATTGGATAAAATTCAGCAATTCATTAGAATTTTCCAAGGACTGCACAATCTTTAACAAATAATTATATATGAATCAATAATTTTTTAATCAAATTATTTAAAAGGTAATTTAAATTAAAAAAATTATTTAAAAACAATGATGTTTAATATCTTTTCACATGTAGTGCAGAGATTTTCAGACAAAAAGTTATTTTATAAGCATAAAAATCCCGTTACAATGTGTGTATGTTTTTTTAAAATAATTTTATAAGTACAGGAAATTCTGTCACAATACCTATTTATTTATTTTTGTATTTTGATGATAAAAACTCTTACGAGTTCTGGACTTGATTGCTGGTGGAAAGAATAAAATTTTCTAGATAACATATAAAAAATTTTTAGATAAGATATGAAAAACTTTTATAAAGCGTGTAAGATATAAAAATGCTTTAGATGACATACAAAAAAATCTTTTTCGGGTGAAACAAAATTATACAGCAAAAAATTCGCAAATAAAAAAAACTACCCGCTTCTAAAGTGACGTTAATTTTTAACGTAAAATCTATTTTTACTTTAAAATTTTATGATACAAAGAATCTGATATAACATAATTTTTACAGTGTTATTCACTATAAAATAACTAAATTACTGTAATTAAATAAATATTACTGTGAAAATTACGATATAAAATTCTACGGTAAAAATAGATTTTACCGACGAGGCACCCAAAGTGCCGGTGCTTTTTTCCGGAAACTGATCCCGAATTTTTCACAGTGTGCACCCTAATCGTTAGCTTTATTTTTCACGTAATACTTTTTTTCAACCTTTGCTATTAAGAATTATGCTTTTCTTCCATTTAATAAATGTATGGTATTTATTATAATATATTTTGATGAAACCAATTGATACATCCTGACAATGTTTTTGGAACATTTTAGAAATGCAAGGGAAAAGTTTTGTCAATTGTTTTCTGCAAAGTTACCTTCTTGGTGCGGTGTAGCTCAAACGGTTAATATTTTATACGAAAAAGTTGTTAAAATTAACGTTGAAGTTCAACATTTTTATTACTTCGCACAGTGGGCCAGCATCCAAGGTTTCGTGGCCAAAATTAGTGTTTCGATAAAATTTGTTTCAAAATTTGGGGGGTTTTATTTAAGGGTTTTTATGTGCAGGTAAATTGAATTCGCAGTTGAAATTTTGAAATACACTAAAAATACCAAAAAAACAAACAATATGGCAAACAAAAATAAAAATAATAATATCGTACGTATAAATAATTAATTATAGCAATGAAAATATAATAATTTTCGTAATTTTATATTAAAAATTAAAAGCATATTATTTTTCCGAAGTAATATTACAAAATAACGCGAATTAATTACAAAATAACGCGAAAACATGAAGGAAAAAAACATTATTTTTGCTTTTCGGTATATTTAACCCACCTTTGCAATACGGGCAAAATGGGACAGGTTTTTTCGAAAGAAGAAACATCAAAGAAGACAACAAAAAAAGTCTAGCTAATTACCTCGTGGAACTTTTTGGAACTAAGTTTCGAAGGTCATTCAAACATTGTAAAATGTCAAATGATAAGATATAAAATATGAGTTTGTCAAGAGTATTAACTAATCCAACAAATTGAAAAATTGTACTATAATTTCAGACTAATTATTCCGATAAAAATGTAACAGTAAGATGAAATTCTTATATATATTTCTGAAATAAAAATTTAAAAGTTATATTTCAAAAAAAAAAATTAACCTATTTTTCATTACATTGTACTCTTGTCGGTCCAAAAAGTAAATTACAATGTTTGGAATGATTATGAATACTTAATTTGGCCTATATTAAAATTGCCTACACACATTTTAGTTGAAAATTTAATTTTTTACTTTTGGCCAAAGATAATGGTCTTCTGACCCACAGTGCTTCGATACGATTTCATTATAAATAAAAATGAAAAAATTTCACTAGAGTTTGATACCATGAAATTATTAAACTTCTATAATTTAATAAATCTTTAGTAAAATAATTTTTCTTTTATTTTACTAAAGCTTGCACTTAATTATTTTGCTATTTGCAACGTTCATACATTGTTGAAATTGATATAGCTAGCTTTGATTCGCTAACTTCTTTTGCTCAATTTGATAGTATCTACAGTTTAATAAAAACGCAATTAGTTATTTTGAAATGATCATAAATTGTTAAATTGCTCTAGCTCGCATTGATTCGCTAACTTCTTTTGTGCAATTTGATAGTATCTACAGTTTAATAAAAACGCAATTAGTTATTTTGAAACGATCATAAATTGTTAAATTGCTCTAGCTCTCATTGATTCACAAACTTCTTTTGTGCAATTTGATAGTACCTACAGTTTAATAAAAACGCAATTAGTTATTTTGAAACGATCATAAATTGTTAAATTGCTCTAGCTCGCATTGATTTGCTAACTTCTTTTGTGCAATTTGATAGTATCTACAGTTTAATAAAAACGCAATTACTTATTTTGAAACGATCATAAATTGCTAACATGCTCTAGCTAGCATTGATTCACGAACTTCTTCTGCTTCAATTTGATAGTATCTACAGTTTAAATAAATCGCAATTAGTTATTTTGCAACGTTCAGAAATTGTTAAAATTAATCTAGCTCATATTGAATAACAAACTGTTTTTTGTGCAATTTGATAGTATCTACAGTTTAATAAAAACGCAATTAGTTATTTTGCAACGTTCATAAATTGTTAAAAATGATCTAGTTCACATTCAATCATCAACTGTTTTTTGCGTAATTTTTATAGTATCTACAGTTGGAAACCTAAAGCATTTTAAAAATGATGATTTGGTATACAAATCTTTAAAAACGTATCTTAATTTTGGAAAAAAGTTATTAAATGCAAACGTTTTTGGTAATGCCTGAGGTGTCTCGACTAAATTAGCCTCTGAAAAGTGGATATAATTACTGAAGGGACAAAAAAAACTATTTAATTTTCAAAAAAAATTTCAAATATATATTTATTATTAAAAATTTAAATTTTTTTTTAAATTTTATTTGTTATATAAATGAAAATGGAAATTATACTACAATAAAAAATTTATTATGATTGAAAATTATAAAAATTAATTAATGCTACTTTGGTTTAAAAATCCAACTAAAAAGTAAATTTCTTAACCCAAAAGACAAAATTTAACCTATACAAAGAGCTCCTACGGCCTGTGATCCTATATGGTAGTGAGTGCTGCACTCTTAATAAAAAAGAGAACAAATTGTTGTTTTTTGCGAGAGGGATACTTGAAAGAATTTTTGGTGCTGTCTATGAGAATAACAAATGGCGCACCTTTTACAATCGTGAGTTATATAAAAAAATATAAACAACCAGACATAGTTCATGTTATTAAGGCCAATCGCATTTGATGGCTGGGACACTTTTATAGATCTGAAGACCAAAACTCGGCAAAAAAAGTAGCTTTTTTTAAAACCAAAAGGTATAAGAAAAAGGGGTCGTTCACCGTCTAGGTGGCTGGACGCAGTTGAGAGGGACCTAAAGTTAATAGGAATAACTAACTGGATGGCCATGGCACAGAATGGATCAAGATAGCAAGAACTTATTGGAGATGGCCTTGGCCTGTCATAGGCTGTAGCGCCCAAGAAGAAGAAGAAGAAGAAGAAATTAATTATTTCCTACAAAATATTCTAGATTTTTCTTTTGATTATACTAAATTTTAAAATTTTACGAACGATTTTTCTCTTCAGTATTCCAATGCCTTTAAGTTAATCTATTAAACTAGTTTAGATACCATAGTAAATACTTCATAAAATATTACTTAAAACTAGGACTGGGCTATAAATCGATATATCGCGACATATCGATTTAACGTCTTGTATCGGTAGGCCGATACAGCGACTTTCGTTCCAAGCGATGCATCAGAAATCTGATTTAAGCCGTCAAGTAAAGAAGACGAACGATATAGCGATACACGATATAGCGATGCAAGACACGCAAGGATCTCTTACGTTCCGATGACAACTCGCGCTGGGGAAGACGATGTTTGTATCGTTATATTGAAACGGCCTTGATTGATAAGCGGTAGAATCAAAATCAGTTTTGAGAACATATATCGTGATCTCGCATGTTCGTTTCCGCACCTCTTAGTTTTTTTTTTTCTTCTTTGTCGCGACTTGATATCGTTTCTTGTAGATTATTTTCAGTGGGACTAACTTTGTGATCGCCGCCGTTACCTTGTTCTGAACGTTATCTATTATTGAAAAGAATATATAAAGAAGTGTTTCTTAATTAATTAGGTAAATTTTTTTTCTGAAACAAAACTTTCTTTTTAAATGTGAAAATTAATTTCGATAATATATGTTTAAGTATTATTTTACGTTATTGAATTTATTACAAACGGAAATCTTATTTAAGGTGCCCATAAAGAATTAAATTAAAAAGTAATTAAATTTGTTAGGCTATTTTTTATTTTATTTTAATTTATTAAAAACTTTTTGGATAAAATAATAATTTAATGGGTTTTTATTACTGATTTTAAATTTATAAATCTTTCATTTTCTTCATTCTTTCATTTTTATAAATAAAATTATAACAAAACTTATTTTTCCTCTTTCGCATTTGGACATAAGTCAATCAACTTTGTTTATTCAAAAAAATTAGTAATGTTTGCGATTGAGACTTCTTTTTTTAAAATCATTTAGCACTTCGTTTTATTAAAGAGTATAATCGTGTTTTTTAATTTTCTTTCAATATTGTCAGTTGAATATATTGTCGAATATCATAATTCTTTTGTTTTTATATTTTTAAGAAATTAAACCTTACTTTGTTTTTTCTTTCAGAATTCGGTAATTATTCAATTTAACTTTATTATTTATGTGAAATAATAATGATAAAAAATAGTGTTGTTTTAAAAGTGTTTTTTTTTTGTTTAATTTATTTAGCCCTTTGTTTTAAGCATACAAATAATTCTTAACGAACTAATTTTTTAAATTTTCTTTCCATATTGTTAGGCAAATATATTGATAAATTTCAATTTTATTTATTTTTTTATTATTTATTTTTAAACTAGGAAATCTTTCGTTATTTGCTCGATCATTTTTAGAAAATATAACATTAATATCTTTCTTAAGCAAAACATATACTTCAAATTAATAAATTGATTTAAATCAATCTGAGTATGAAGTTTTGATAGAAATCCGACTTTCTGAGCCATGCAAGTAAATGAATTTCAAAAATACTATATCGCGATACATCGCTATATCGCGATGCAAAACTGACGATGCATCACGATATAAAATTTCTTATATCGCCCAGTCCTACTTAAGACAAATATTTACTAGCAAAAAAAATTTTTTTCAATATAAAAATAAATCCAGCTCAATTAAAAAATAAATACTTACGCAGTGAAACAAAGATATAACTGTAAAAAACCTTATTTAGAGTTAGACCAATAGTTTTATATGAAAGTGAGTGTTAGACTACAAATAAATCGAATAAGGATAAACTCACAAAGAAGAACATTTGAAGCAGTAAAGAAAAATGGAAAATAAAGAACTAGATATAATGGTCAACTAAAACAAAAATGCACTGAAAAAAAAAAGTATGGTCAAAACTACCAGAATATGGTTAAATTTCCCGTCTTTCTGGTTCTATAGGAACACCAAGAAGCTCGGTTAATTTTTACTGAATCGCGCTGGTAATGATTTTGGTTAAATCAACTATAAAATATATAGCGCCATAACAGGTGATAAAATTTTGTAAATGAAATAAGCTTTCGTAATTTTATCATGATTTCATAGAGTATGGCATAAAAACTATTCATTCGGTTAAACTTACTTTTCAGTTTTGTATTTTTAAGTAAATTTTGGTAATATGAACTATAATTTTGAAAATTAGAATTAACGGTTAACCGCTACCATATAGTTGGAAAAATTACAAAATGAATGGTTTAAAATTATTTTAGTTTAAATACCGTATATTTTGGTTTTATTTCCAAAATTATGGGGGGGGGGTTTCTGCCAGAAATGTGATTAGAATAGAGTACGGTAATTTTACCAGAATTTTTCTCTCCGTGTGTAGAGAATCTAATGCAGTAAGAGTAATTTAAGTATCGCAACTGAGATGGCTTGGCCACATACATAGATATGGAGAGGAAAGCCTTGTGAAAAGAATAATATTTGAAATGCCACAGGGAAAAAGGAAGAGAGGCAGGCTGTTTAGAAGGTGGCAATGGCGATCTGGAAAAGTGTTTCAAAACATTGATATCAATAGATAGCGAGCAGTGGAAACTGATTGAAATGGCATTGGCAATAGTGCTTAAGAAAACAAAGTTGAAGAATTTTAAGTTTAAAATTGTCCTCAGTTGTTCCTCTCGATACCTGGGATCTTTACCCACTTCGCACGCCACTTACAGAATCGCATTTGTCTGCGGTTTTTACCTTAGCTCCTCAATCAATAATACAGATAAGAAACTCTTTTGCACACAATCATTAGTCTTGTTTATCCCGAGATTATTACTCACAAATAATTTTGTAATTTGTTTACTTATTTTTCCCCTACTTTAATCTGAAATTTACTTTAAAAAAAATTAAAACATATAAGGCATACGGATATTTAGATCATGTTTAACTACGTGATTTTGTGCAAAAATAAATAAACTATAAAAAATAAAAAAAGAGCTGTAAAAATTTTAAAAGCAGCAGTAAAACATGGCCTTCAGAGTTGCATTATTAATAATTTCGGCAACTTACATTTGTTTCGAGAAGTTTTTCGCATTTTCAACAATTCCATTCATATGATAAGATGTATGAAACTTTATTAAAAATGTGTTTTTTTCTTCATTAAACCTTGGATTTTCATAATTCTCATATTAATTTTGATTTGTTGGTAATAAACACAGTTTAAGTATTGACGACTAAGTTATGTGTTTAATACTAACATAACATGCATGGTTAAAAAAAAAAGAACTTTCATTATTAAATCATTGATGATTTTTGGGAAAGGATTTGCAGTTTCAACAACTCAAATTTTAGGACAAGGTGTTTAAAATTTTACAAAGAAAAAAAAAATTGTTCTTCTAAAAAGAGTCTCTTACATTACATCAAAGAATATCTTTTTTTGGAGTAATCAATACACTTTAAAAACTAATTACTAAATCAATACGTTAAATAGTGGGACGTAAAGAATAAAAAAAGCTTTTAAAACTATATTTTAATATTTTTTAAGTTTGCAGTTCCAAAAATTCCAATCATACATAATATTCTAACATACGTCTATAAGAACTTAGACCCATAAAATTTTCTTGTTATTATTTTGTTAAAATCTTAAGAAAACCAACAAAACTGTTACTTACTATACAGAGATATGGCAGGTTTCCGAAATCTGTGATTATTTCTTGAATTGCGATGAAATGAAAAGAGAACTTATTCTACAAGCGCTCTTATTTTCTTTTCGACATCCCTTCAATTGATTGGTCGATTTACTTGACGTCACGAGTGGTCTTAAATATGATTGGCTATTCACTAAGATTTGGTCAACACGTAGAAAGGCGCGAATAAGAGAGAAGTGCGCATTTTTATGAAGGCATCGTGGGAGTTACGAATGCTTAATAATAAGTGAATGTAAATTAGTTCTTAAGATTCTAAAAAAATAATAAAAAATAATAAAATAATAAAATATAAAATAATAATAAAATAATAATAAAATAATTTTTAAATATTTTACTTTTTTTGTCATTTTGATATTTTTTGTAATATTTTTTTTACAAATAATCCATAAATTCTACACTCATATTATTTGCATATCAAATTATTCTTCATTCATTCTAATTATTATTATTATATTCATCTTATATGTTAGGGAAAGTAAACATCGTCCCTATTTTTTTTCCAAAATGCAAATTTATTTCTATTGATCTTTCGATCTATTATTCTTTCTCCTTTTCATTTTTGTATTTATTTGAATTTTATATAAGGTTAAAGTAATTAGATTATTAGAGTAATTCTGAATTTAAATTTTTGAAAAAGTTAAAGTGATTAACATAGAACATAATATGTAGTAAATCTTCATTTAGTCTTCTTGAAAACAATATTTTTCAATATCGTTTAATGTTTCAGAAGCAAATTTCATTGTCGTATTTTCTGTAATGCAGATTAGAATTTTTTGATATTTTTCTTTTCGAACTTTCTATAAACTTTAAAAGCTCATTTTTTAGGTTAAAACAAAAATAAATAAATAAATTCTTTGAAAATGTAAATTTAAAAATGAAATCATAAAGTAAAATATCATGAGTTGCTTTGTATAAAGTATAATTGCCTATAAAAATGAAACAAAATTAAATTCATAGCTTATAAAAATTTAAGAAAACAAAAGCATCAAAAATGTTATAAGTTGTATCATAGGTAATGCGATTGCGTTCATATAATATGTGTTAAACTCATGAAAGAATTTTTAATCTCAAAGAAAAAAATCTATAAACTCATCAAAAAATATTTTTGAACAAAACATTGTGTTTCAAATATTTTAAGCAATTATGCATAAAATATTTTAAAATAATTAATTTGGCAAATTACATCACATCACATACGCAATCACAGTACTGTACGGATCATGTGCACGAATTTCGCATTTTTTTCCGATTGTAATGATTATGTGTGCGAATTTTGTATTTTTTAAATGTGCTGTATTGATCGCGTGTTTGAATTTCGTTTTTTTTTTTTTTTTTATCCGAGAAGAGCTGTGTTTATCGTGTGTGCGATTTTCGTATTTTCTTTCATAGCACTGTATTGATCGTATGACCAAATTTCGGTTTTTTTTTCCAATGCTGTATTGATAGTGTGTGTGAATTTCTTTTTTTTTTTAAATGCGGTATTGGTTGCGTGTACGAATTTCGTATATTTGTTCAAAGTGCTGTATTTATCATGCCTGAGAATTTCGTTTATTCTCTCAAAGTGCTGTATTTATCATGCCTGAGAATTTCGTATATTTCTTCAAAGTGCTATATTTATCATGCCTGAGAATTTTCTCAGCATGATAAATATAGCACTTTGAAGAGAGCACTTTGAATATAGCACTTTGAGAATCTGCGTGCGAATTTTGTAACTTTTATTTCAAAGTGCTGTATTGATCGTGTGTGAGAATGTCGTATTTTTTTTTTCCTAAGTGATCGTGTGTGCCAATTGTGTGTTTATTTTTCAAAAGTGTTATGTAAATCATGTGAACGAATTTATTTATTTATTATTTTTAATTGTTGTATTGATCGTATGTGTGAAATTCGCATTTTTTCAAACTGCCGTTTTGATCGTGTGAGCAAATTTCCTATTTTTTTTTTTTTTTTTTAAGTACTTTATTGATTGTGTGTGCAAATTTTGCCTTCTTCTTTCCATAGTGCTGTTTTTTTTACTCAGTGCTTCTTTTAGTCTATTTATCAATTTTTTTGTTACTTTTGGCATCAAATGAAGCTCGAGCAAATAAAATAATGATCTTGGGACAAAAAAATTTATCGACAACAGTCAATGAATAATCTATATTTGAAGCAAAATAATTTCACTAAAGAAACACTTAAAATTGCAGTAACTATCGAAAAAAATTGGAATTTCGAAAAGTTCTTGTACGCAAACATGGTTCTTTCAGGATTCAAATGAAAAATGAGCATTCATCGCCAAATTTGACTAGGTAGTTGGGCAAGGGCAGTTGTGACGAATGTAAAAAATGAACATACAATTTTTTGAAAAACTGTCGGAAAAATATTTCAAGTTTATAATCTTAAAATTTTTATATCAAATATTAAGTACATCATAACCGATCAAGAAACAATTCGTTTTACTGATTATAATAAGTTCAAATTATAATAAGTTCACTGATTACGACACATAAACTGATTATAATAAGTTCAAATTAGATGAATTAAATTGTTGGTGCTGGACGTAAATCACACGGAAGCAAAAAATAATTTATCATTTACAAATTGTCTAAACTTTGTGAATTTGTTAATAATTCAAATGTAAACTTGACTGAATTTTGAAGATGACGTTTAAATAAAGGATTCCATACAGTTCGTAACTTGTAAAATGTGATGTATAATTAATTAGAATTTTTACTTCAGTGTCGGACGTAAAATTTTTGATATCGGAAGTAAATTCTTCAAGTCGCATATAAATTTAAGCTAATGACAATATTTATAAATACTGAAAATTACTTTAATTTTTATCCAATTACTATAAATATTAAATTATCTTCTATATCCTGTTGAAATAGGTGGATCAATGTGTTATGCAACATTTGCCATCTTGCAAAAGTTAGTTGTAAAATCACTTATTTTAATTTTAACTGTGCAACGTATACTAATAACAATGCAAATAGTATTCATATTAAGCAATTTTTAGATAATATAGTTTATATACTTTCTAAATAACAGGGGGGAATGCAGAAAAGTTTCTTTTTTTTATATGTATAATAAAAAAATCTGTTATATCTAATATGTTATCTAATATTTAATCTAATACCTTACTTTACATTAATAGGGAAAAAATAAAAAAAATTTACCGTAAAATCGGTTTATAACTGTTTTTTCTTGGGAAAAAAAATGATATCTTCGAGGCAGGAAAAATTATGATTTAATAGCTTTATTTATTACCTGCATAAAGTTAAATAATTGCTTTGAAAAGTTTTTTACACTCTGTTGTATTTTATTTTATAACCGTCGTTGAACAGCAGACCCAATGTTTTGAATTTACGACTGCCAATGTTCAACTCCGTAGCGTTGTAATTTTGAACCCGATCCAGAAGACAAGGGAACTCCTGGATCAAGTATTGGAAGAAATTTGCCTTCGTGGAAGACTTTTTGATGGCATTAACCCGCATTTGCGCTACATGGAGAGGAAGACCACGAGAACCTCCCACAGTTAGCCTGGCGGCAAGGGGATTACTGAGGACACTACCACTGAGGATATTTCACAACAGCACTGTGGTCGGTGCAAGTCGGATGCGGAATTCGTATCGACTGGATTGCCTCATTGGAAGGCGAACGCTCTATCCTCTGTGCCATCGTGGCTCAATCTATTGTATTTGATGTTTAAGTAGACGATAATAATCGATATACCTTTTACTTGTTTTCAGTGGCATTGTTAGCGGAACATTCATATAGTTTGTAGCCTTGTTAGAAGCACCAAATTTGCAAAAAATAATTAAAAATGAATCTCGGAATAAATTTTTATCTCTTTCAAGTACCGCCCTCTTCCTCACTTTCATTTGTAAATTACAGGCCCAATGACTGTTTCAAATTTTTATTACGTTTACCTAAGAGTTGAATAGGAAGTGTATTATTATTATAGTTTGTGATGCAGATTTATAATTTTATAAATTATTTTTTAATTGTTGGAATACTGAGAAACAATTAACACCCATCCTTCAATCAAAAACAATTAACATCTAAGTGTACTAGAATTTTTAAACATTAGTAACGTGTACTGTTAAATTTTGAACCAAATCGAATGAATGTTTTTACGCGTTCACGAGTTACGTTGATTTAAAGTTGTAAAATCTTATTCAATCGGAGAGCGCAAAAACTGGGTTTGCCCCCCCCCCCATTGCTGAAAGTCATAATTACGCCTACGTTTGTATTAGCAAGGTAAGATATTGAATGCATATGGCAACGAATAATTAACATTTGTACTAACCTAAGTTTAAGCATATGACTGTTACGATCTGTGGATGAATGAATGGATATATGAATGGGCCCGCCCTGTATGCGGATGTGACGTGTGTGTGGCTGAAGTCGAATTCTTGGCCACAGATGGCGCCACTGAAAAACAAGAAACGCACCCTCTGCCTTAAATTTGCTTGGTTTCACCGAGCAGGCTTTCAGTCTTTCTAGAGGTAAGAGGATTTTATTAGGTTACTGAGGTGAAATGCAGAACTATAACTTAATCTAAAGGAATATTAGATAGTTTCTATTCATATTTCCCTTCTTTTTATTAAGAAATAGTGAAATAATAGATGGAAATCGGTGAAAACAAATATAATGAAAGAAAAACAGTGGTGTCTGACGTAAAATGATTAATTATTAATTTACAATAAAAATATTTATTATTTTCTGAGTCAAAATAGACTATACAAATGAGACTTAGAATCCTGCGTTAATCAAGAAAAATAATTTAATTATGTTAAATCCTACTGGCACAGTGCAATTAAATGTGTATTTTGGTGTCGGGAGTAGAAAATATCAAAAATGCATCTCGGTAATTTTTTTGCAAATCAAAATGGGAAATGTTTCTACTCATTTGTGGAAGATAATTTGTTTTGTTACAGTTTACTGTAAATATATTAATTTATTCCATTTTCTATTATAAGAATAAATTTTTTCAAAAACAATTTATAAAACTGTTCCTGTTAGAGATTATCTTACCGTGGTTAAAAAATTCAAATGATGTAGCCCTTTATTTAACTTACTGAAAACTGATAATATTAAGTTAAAAATCATTATTTCTAAATCTTCAGTTTCTTACCTTGAAAACGATGGCTTATGTTTGCTTAAAAATATTAAGTTTAAAAGTTTGGTCACCTGGTTGACCTTAACATGGAATTGGCCAGTTGCATTCTTTTGGCCTGAAGACCAGTCCACTTGTTGTTTTTTCCTTCAAGTTTTACATGTACAAAATATCAAATGTAATTTTTTTCTATTCCACTGTACTAAATACGTTATAAGTGTGAACAAAAAACGAACAATCATGCACTTCATGCTTTGAGAAGGTGACCATTAATAATTATAGTAAATGCTGACGATATTTTGAGATTCGAAATTAGACACAAAATCGTACTTTCTTTGAATAAACATATCCCACTTTCTTTTTGCCGGATGTGGATTTCTGACCCTCAAAATATAGGAGGTAGTCGCAATCTAGGAAATATGGTCCTAATATTTTCGACAGGAGAGCGATCGAAATTTCGGACACCTTTATAATAATTTAACTTTTCGCGTAGTTCTCTATATCACCGGGAGTTTGTGAGAAAATCTAAACATTTTTGCAGATTATTATAAAATTCGTTAATGTAAAGATAATTCCATGAAAAAATGATCGAATTTCGTAAAAAAATTTATATTTCCAAGAATTGTTTATTATTTTTTATTACTTTATAAAATAATAGTCAAACAAATTTTTAAATTGTAAGGTACACAAATTGTTGCATCACCCCTAAGAATTTAATTTTGTAAGGCAAAATACAAAGTTTAAATCAGTAAAATAGTTCATAAAAAAATCGAATTTTAAAGAAGTCATATAATTAAAATTCGATTTCTTACGAATCATAAGACCAAATTTGCTCACATTTTGCAAAAAATTTTATTTTGAAATTGCAAAAATTTTAAATGATGCAAAAAAAATTTCTGTATTTTTTAATCTAACGAATCATTTCCGAACTCTAATATTGGTACTATTAATATAAGTTAAAACTAGTTTATTTATTTTAAAAGATAAAACTGAAAAGCATTTACCTTTCGCAAAAAATCACATTTTAGCTTCATCAGATAAACGAACTAGTTTGTAATGATTTCTATACATTCTTAGCGCCGACTAACCTAACTCGCCAAGATTTGATCAAGATTTTGTTTTTATCATCATTTATATTATGTGTGAGCACTAAACAAAAAAAAATAAATGAATAAAATTCGAATAATTTCTTGCTAATAGAAGTTTATTGTTTCTTACATAGAAAAATAAACAATTCAAATTGTTTTTTTATGAAAAAAAAATTTTATTAAAAAAACGCCAAAAGTCAATTTTCTCTAATATTTGGCATTGTATCGAGTTCAAATTTAGTCCACTACTTGCGTAGAAATGCATCCCGATACTTTTTTGTTTTGCTTTGGAAGTTCTATTCTTGTTTCTTCATTTTTGTTGTTTTTTCTGTCAAAAAATTTAACATAATTTCAATTTTAAGTTTGAGAAAGTTATTTTCTTCATGAAGTCGTAATATTTCATTCTTGGCCATCACATCCAGTTTGTCACTGTCTAGCAGAATATCTTTCAGTGATAGATTCCCCTTTTCATCATTGCTACAAGTTTCTTCATCATCGGCGATGATCGAATGGTTAAAATGTGGCCGATTACAGTACCTACTGTCCATGGTCGGCGTGTCTTGCTTAAATGGTGGGCAAGAATGGTTTCTTAAAATTTGAGTTTTCGATGGTTTTTTTGTTAGAAATTTCTTAACTCTTTGCATTTCTTCTATTTGAAAGAAAACAAAAAAGGCACTTAGAAAACTTAATCTGTTTGATAATTTTCCGTGGAATGATTTCTTTTAAAACTCAATGTAATTTTAATAATATGCTTATGTAACCCTTAGTAAAAAGAATTTTCGTATGGGGTAAAATATTTAGGTTATGTTGAATATAAAGTATTTCATAGTCACTTCCCGATTAACTCTTTGTTTTTATTTTTTAATTACTGTGGGACAAATAATGTGATGGTTTAACAAACTTACAAACTTACTTTGTCGTTTCTTTAGTTTTCTTTAACAGAATATTTACCTATACGTGTTTACATTTTGATAATTGTTAATACATATCTTTGGCAGAAATGTTTTTAAAGAACTATGGGCTGAGAACTTTTAATTTTAAGATTGATAGAACAAACTTACGTTGTAATTTCTTCAGTTTTTTTTAACAGAATATTTGCCTATGTATGTTTACATTGTGATACTTGTTAATACAGATCTTTGGCAGAAATGTTTTTAAAGAATTATGAACTCAGAACTTTTTAATTTTAAGATTGATAGAACAAACTTACTTTGTCATTTCTTCCAAGTAATTTAAAAATAAAATTCTTTACGTTAAACGATTTGACGTTTAACAAAGTACTTTTCGTTATTGAATGCGGAGAAAGTGTGCCTGTACTATAGTAGTCTCAAAAGTGCGGTATAGTGAGAACGATAGGCGCTAGGACAGTCTTCTTGTCTCCCCCTGTCCCTCAGGGGTGTTGATTAACTTTCCATATTTACACAAACAAAAGACTTGTCACTTAGAATTTTCTGAGGAAACGTGAACAGGAAGTTGGTTTTAAAATGTAAGTAAAAAGAACACATTCTCGTCTTTATGTTTTTAATTCATTCTTACTTAAAAAAAAAAAAACAACTAGAATCTTTTTAAGATTGTAATCATATTTTCTTTTCAAGACGGTAGCATGTACCTGACGATTTTTAAGTTCGTGCCGATAGGGGGGCAAATGCATCCCCTGACCCTTTACTGGCACCGCCCTTGCTAGATCAAATTCCTTTTAAAATTGCTGTCAATTTTTTATTATAAGAAAACTCAGAATTATTGCTAACTAGCTGAGAATTAAATCTTGCTAAGAAATTAAAAACATGCTACTATTTAAAATTATTCGATGCAAAACAACTGTCTATTTACTAAAGCACACTATTTTTTTGAAAAGTGAAGATAAATTATTGATTGCCTTTTTATTGTTTCTTATTTATTTGAGTAATGAAAAGTAAATGCTTAGATGTGCATAGGAAAAAATACAACAGATTGCTTTGTTTTTTAAATGAACAAAAAATTATGGTCATACAATTTTATTATAGTCCGCTAACTATAAGAAAGTTGCCCTTTTAAAAAAGTTAACGCTGAAAAAATTTGCTTAAAAAAGTTTTTTAATATTATTTCTCAATTTCAGCACAGGTCAAAAAAATATTGTTATATCAGAGAAATGTTCGATATGCCTTAGTTTGTTAAACAGCAAATACTCAAATAGAAAAATGTAAAAAGATTCCAAAACCATGTTATTTTTTGAATCATCATCTCAAAAATTTGTTCTTTGTCTAACTTTAGAACTTCCTCAATATTAAAATAAGGTATATTAAGATATTTTTGGATAAGAAATTATGATATAGCTTTAATTAATATATTCAGCAAATAGTTTTAATATATTTTTTTTAGAAATTATAAATAGAAATTGTTCTTTTATGTCTTCCTAAAAAGACAAGAATGCTAATGTTTCATTTATACTCAACTGAAACGTGACAAGGATTTAATTAACTCCAGAATTGAAGTCTGTTTGGACGTAACGTTTGATTGCTTGATACAATTAAATTCATAAAATTGTTAGAAATTAAACTTATTTTGTTTAGAGAGGCAGGAAAGATGAGGAAAAGTAGTAAAAAGCTCCGTCTTACTATTCATACATTTAATCATATAACTTGAGTAATTTAAGTAAAAAAATGAAATAAAGGTTAACTCATAAACCCTATTGAAATACGTACTTAAGTATACACTAAAACAAATCTAGAAAAGATTTTGGATCGACGAATGAAAAATATATTTTCCAAAAATTTCGAATCGAGAGTTAACTTGTTCGAAATAATTGACTTTGTAACTACTTAACTTAAAGGAGAGAGGTGTCATTCCATTGTCTCATTCGACTTTTGAAATTTCAATTGTAGACGGAATTGTTCAACATCCTAAAAAATATTTTTCAGAGCAGCAGTCAAAAAATATATAAATAAATAAAACAAAATAAAAGGAAATAAAATAAAATAAAATAAAAAATTTACTGCTTTGAACTTTTAAGAAAGTTTTGAAGAATTATGTTTTTTTTTTTCAATGTAAGAGCCATTTCATTATTTTACGTAAAACTAATTTTAATATCGCGTTAAGTATTTTAATTTATTAATTTCGTGTATCACGAAACTAATAAACCCCAGAACCTGATGTGGGAGAATAAAAATTTCATCATCTTCAAAAAATATTAAAATAAAAATCGATGTGTTGCGAGCATACAAAAATTCTCGCCTTAGAGACATTAACTTCTAGCGAGCCCTGAGAATGGCAACGTTTGAAGCAAATGTTTGGCGCTCTCGAAAATAGAGCACTGATTTTTAAGACTCGGCAAACGTTAATGAAGAAAACTAAAGTGATTTGAAATAAAAAGTCTATGGTTGCCTACGAAAAATGGAAAATAAAAGTACAAAGAAGAAAAAATAAAAAATAAAAACATGAGAAACCACGGGAGCCGAAAGTGAAACAAAGAATCACCTTACCAGTGCAACCTTGGCTGTATTGTATAAACCAGACGGGTTTTAAAATTTAGACTAAAGTAACACGGTAGATAAGTTCAAGAATGCGATACATCTATTGGTACACATTCTTTGAATCTTGGGGATAGATTTAATCTCGATAATGCCAAAATTCTAACTACCCCTGCCACATCAGCTCATCATGATACCCGGGAATCTTTTCTTATTCATATGAATACCGATTCTATTGTTAACGATATAAGTTTCGCACCCTCTCTATATGGCTCTTGAAAATGCATTTTGCTCTGATTTGCCCTTCCTGGCTATTGAGGTTTTTCTAATTTTTAATTTTTTTTATTTTCAATTTCTCTCTTGGTGTAGTACTGTTTTTCCTGCTTTATTTTTTACTTTTATTTATGTTTTCTCGTTGCCAACTTCATATTTCTGTATCACTTTTATAATTTCTGCATCACATATCACTTTTTTTTCTTTATTCACGCCAAGCGAGTCTTAAGAATTACTATTAAGTATAATGTGTTGTAGTTGGATCTTTTTGGATAATTATTTTGATCAGAATCTTATGCTGAAAGAAGTAAACATCTGTAAATTATTATTTCAACAGGGTTCATGCGGTGCTTAAAACATTTAAAAAGCCGTGGTACTTATATTGAAATAAAGCTAACTTTAAAGCTTTTAAATTTGAGATTTTGTAACCAGATATTTGAAGTTATGTATTGAAATTGATTATTTAATGCTGTGGTGAATATAAACGTAATAAAACACATATATCTTCTTAGTTTTGCTGCCGCCACTATCACAGATTCTTAAGGACCTTACGAATTCTGTTTAAAAGGAAACGTATCAGATATATGTATGTAATGATGGTTTATGTATATGTAATGATGGTTTATGTATGTAATGATGGTTTATGCATGTAATGATGGTTTATGTATGTAATGATGATATATGTATGTAATGATAATAAATTTGTGTAATAAAAGGAATAAACCAAAGAAATTATCATAGCTATGTTTGGTGATAGTAGCTGTTGAACATGTTGAGAGATATTTTATGGTGAATTTACGAAAATTCGTTTCAGAATATATAAACACATCAGGATGCTCTTTGTAAATTCGCGATCGCAACGATCGAGTACGCCGTCTAGCGGGAGCCTGTAAATATCGGACATTAATTTATCACGTTTTCATTTAGTTCCATCAAAGTCATTGACTGAATCAGACGCCATTTTTTAGCAGCAAATAAGAAACAAAATTTCCCTAAGGAAAAGGCCGAAGAACTTGAAAAAAATCTCCAGAATATTAGTAAATCTTTCAGGAACAGAACACGCCAAACATTTGAAGAAAAATTCCTCAATAATTTTTAATTTCTATTATCAACAAACTTGCAACTGATGACTTCCGATTTCGGATACTGTTACAGATGTGTGTATTAAGGTAAAATGCATTTCTTCTGTCTTCAATTCATTACGAATTAAAGTGAAGTCAACATTGCTTTCGTCATTCCAGTGAATAAATATGAATTCAGAACATACAGAATTGTAATAGTTATAGCATATTCTTCTTCGTTATAGAATAGTATATATTTCTGTATCCATATAATTCGGAAAACAACAATAAAAAATTATCCAAGTTACTTGAAATAGTGCCATTTGTGCTGATTCTTAATTAATTTAAATCGTTTTCTTGGTAAGTTTTTTTTAATTTTGAAAGAATAAGTTCAACTAGAATTCAGCTATTCTGTTTTTAGCTACATATTCAAATTCATATCAATTATAAAATTTTGCTGTGTAGTATGTTATCTAAAAGTAATGAAGGTATAAACTATGTATCTATTATTTGAGAATAAAGTTTTCAAACAAGGAACTTATCATTTTGGAATTCTCCGGGAATCATAAATCAGGTAAGTGCAATGATTTTTACAATAAAAAATTTGCTTGTAAATATTTTTTTTTCATTTGATGATGGTTCTCTACAGAATGGTTTTTTACGTCTGATTAAGAACTATAAGAATAATAAAAAAAGAAACAATATGAAAGTTTTTATTTCAATGTTAATAATTCTTAAAATCGTTTTTTTTATCCTAAGAATTCTTTATTTTCCGTTTTTTAGTTTATAATTTTTTGATAAAAATTGTTCTCAAAATACTTTTGAAAAATTAAATGGTATAACATTATGTGTTTATGTATACTTCTTGTATATTCCAATGTTTGAAATAATATGATTCAGAAAAGTATGGAATAAAAATTCGGTACTTACGACGTATTAACGCCACCGCCGCTACAGATTTGGCGGTTTTTAAGTGCCGCCAATCTACACTTAAAATTTTTGCGACAGTTCATAAAATAAAACACTTTATTTAAAATCAAAATAGTTAATTGGATTTCGGTGGAAAATGAGCCGATATAGAGTTTAGCATAGATTCAAAACAATCATATCGCCATATGAACTCTGATGAATAAGATTCCAAATGAAATAACATTTCCAAAACGTACGTTTGCCAAGATAAAGTTTTATGTTGTGGGAATTGGTACATTTTCGTTTTTTCGGTAAAATATTTCCCTCCTGAAAAAATAAAATTGCATCTTGTTTTGTTTTTGGCAAATCCCAAAGACGAATATTCGTAGCACTAAAAATGGCGACAAAAAAGAATTTTTTTTTTTTTTTGTTTTTGTTTCGTCAGCATTCTTTATTTTACGTTTCTTAGTTTCTAAATAATGATTTTTATTGAAACTTGAAATTTTTTGATAAAAATTGTTGTCAAAAAACGTTGTTTACAAAATTAAATTTCATAAAATTATGAGGCTTATGTATACTTTTTGTTCATTTTAATTTTTGAACTAATATGATTCTTAAAACTATAGAATGTAAAGTTTAAATGGGCCTTTCATGTTATATCATTAAATTTAGTAATACTATTTCTCGGGCATTAGGTTTTAACTCTTATAAGAATATACATATTTTTTTCTGTTAATGTACAAATATTTTTCCGATGTGTTTTGGATATTCCTTCTCTAATAAAAAGAGATACCATTTTGTTTTCGGTTGTACAAGAAAGAAGATCAAGCATTTTTCTTTTTTAAATTTAATAAGCAACTGTGCGCAGAAGGCGTTGCAATGCTACACGCTACATTAACGACGTCTCCAGAGTAACTGAATGACGGTTCATATAGAAAAAATTGCAGGTATGCGTCTCATACAACAACGCCCCCTATAGTTCGTTGCGATCGCGAATTATCCTTATCTAAACTCACATATTTGGTCGAATGAAACGATTTCTTAAAAAAATTAATCAAACAATATTCTTAAACATACAAATTTTAATCTTTTTAAAATGTCACTTAGCATTCACTAATTTCTTCAATTAAATAAAAAAAAAATATCGTGAATTATATAAAACCTTGTGAATGTGCATCATAATCTCTTCCAAATATTTTAAATTTTTTACGGGATCTTTTTCGTGATTTGCCATACAACTGAGTATATAATGAAAGTAATGCAAATTTGGTTTTAGTATAAAATCTTCATATTTAAAGAAGTTAAAAACAACTTAAATACAAATACTGCCTTAGTTATAAAGTTAATGTGTTCAAATACTAAAATCTTAGAAAATTTTATGTAATTTATAAATCGATGCAAATTTTATTTTTAAAGGAGATGAAAACGAAAGCAATATTTGCTTTTTGGACAGTAATCAATTGAAAACAAATCTATTGCCAAGAAACTTCAAGATATTTTTCTATTAACTATTGAAAAAAATAAAATGAAAAAGCCTTTTCTACCTGAGCTAACCGAAAAACGATGAACGACTTCAGTTTTTATTTCATTGTTTTTATTCTCTCAGCTTGGTTGCTTGACAACGGAGTATTTTTATCTTGTTGACTACGCAGTTAGAGTATGGTTATATTAAATTTCTCCTTCTTCTATGGCGATAACTTTTAGACTCTTTTTGAGATGACGCCAAATATATATATAACGTTCTAGCACCCCAATTTTTATTCCAATTTTTCCGAAATTTATCTACCCCCTATTTTAAGGGTCAGAAATCCAAATATGCAAAAAAAAAATTATGTTTATTCAGAGAAAGTGCATTTTCGTGTCTGGTTTCGTAACTTAATTAATAGTTAGCGATAATATATTATTCGAAATCATACTAAAAAATCATTTAGATTGACACTTAGTACGTGAAAATCCGACCATTTGATCGAAAGTTACTCAGGATGATATCTTTTTTTTCGCGTTCTGTACCTTCAAAATTTGTTGATTCAATTAAATAGTTTTGGAGATATGATGGTGAAACTCAAAAAATGAAGTTAACATTAAAAGACACAAACTCTCAACCTCTCTTCTGATTAAGTTAGTGGTCTGGTAGCAGCTGATGCAGAAAAATCTGACATTTGAAAAGCAAAAAATATGACTCAGTAGGAAAAAAAATGCTATTTTATCATTTGTGTCTGATTTCGAACTTTAAGTATCACCTATACTGATTAATTACCGTATTTAAATTAAGTCTACCCTCTTGAACCTATCGTATTAGAGCGTGATCTTTCGTTTTTTTTTCTCACCGTACTTTAGATACGTAGGTGCAGGGTACTGATGCAATTATATAATTTAGAGACTTAATTCATTACAATTTGGTATAATAATATAATAGAGAGAGAGGGGGTTCTCCTTATATATCAAACAATAAATCAAGTGGGTAATAAAATGTTTTACCATTCTTTCAGCATTCAACCATTGCCAAAATTGCAAGTGACATGATTTAGGCACAGCAACGCTATAGAACTTACCGTACAACTGTGTCTAAAGGACATTTCAGTAGATTTTTATATTTTGAATACTAAAATTGCATTTTCGGATCCAGATGACTTAATAATCAAATTAAAAAAATAATAATAGTAACTGATTATAAAAACCCCGTGAAATTCTCTATAAAGCGAAACCAAACAGTATTAACAAGTATCACAATGTAAACATGTATAGGCAAATATTCTGTAAAAAAAAACTGAAGAACCATCTTATTTAGATGCTGAGAAGAGATACATCGAAAAAGATCCATCTTAGCATCATTGGTATATGCCCGTACCAACTCCCCTGAAACAATTCAGAATTTCAGGCATCACAAATAAATATATTTCAAAATAATTATCATAAAATTATTTTCACATCGTGACGTTTGACAAGCTAATACTTCTTAAAACCCGTAGCTAATTCCATTAGTCATTAATTAAATAATCGATATAAGTTTATGATGTTTGAAAATGTTTTAAAATTAGATTCGAAATATCGCGAAACTTAAAACTCATATTAGAATCTTAAAAGACAGCTAATTCACTTTTGGTAATTTAATTAAAGAGTGTATTAAATATTTTACAACTTCAGCCAATTTACATTATTTAATTTTAATCTTCAAATAATTTCTTGAAAAGACGCTTTCATCCAATTATGTTAAATATTCATATAATCGACGAATCCTTAATTCCCTAGCATTTATCTAAAAGGTTTCATAATTTTTTTAAATCTATTAAAACCATTAATAGCGGATGGCGAGAAAATCACTATTCTGTTGCCAATGCGAAATGGCCAAGTTCCAAAAAAAATTAGCGGTAATTCAAACTAATTTCTCAAATGAAACGAAAATCCTCGTAGCAATAAACAGGTTTTGAAAAACGTCTAAATTTAATACACTTGGATTAAAATCTTATATTCCTTATTGTATTTTAATCCATATTGACGAAGAATATTAATTTATTTTTTTTAAAAAACGGTAGCAATTGTTAAGGGAAGTTTTCCGCCAACGCTTGTGCTTCTTATGTTATTTTGGAATTCAGCAATTAAATATGTAGATGAGCATAATTTTGAGAAACAATGATTAACAATGATTATAGGATGAATTAAAATCATTTTTTGTTATTTAACTCACAATAAAACCTATTAAAAATAAAATATATAAGTTCTTTTGATTACGTATGATATGATGAATTAAAAGATTTTTGTTTTTTCAAATAAAAATTGTAGGGGAGAGTGGGGTCAACTGTAACATTTTTTACTTAACTATTTTTAACTAACAAAAAATCCAATATATTATTAGTATTAATTGACAGACGAGTAAAGTAGACTATCCTCTACTAGAAAAAATAATAAATACCTTATTTTAAATGTTATTATATTAGTTATTAGCAGTTTTTGACAGTCGTGCACTTGCTACAGTTGTCCCCACTTACGGGGTCAGTTGTAACAGTTCATAAATTCAACTAAAACATAGTTAATTATACATATTATCATAGTTGTGATATATTTTTTTATGGATCAAAATAGTAGTGATGTTTTAGGAGTAAAAAAAATAATGAGCAGAGACCTAGAGGGTTAAACTTTTAACTTTAAGGGGTTAAAAATTTTAATTCATGCTGTGAAAGGTAACAAATAAAATAATGCACATGCAACATAATATAAATGATGTAGGAAACTATTGGTGGCTCTTAAAGAGTTAAGTAATGGTTTGTAAACGTAAGATTATTTATTTTCAGCTGTTACAATCGTTCCTTTACTTATTGTTACAATCGTCCCCAAGACGCCATTTCAGCTTCATTTGTTAAAAACAATGCTAGTTAATTAACAAAACCAATTTTTTTTATTGAAATGTTAATTAAGGTGTCCACTTACATATTCGGTTAATAATTTTTATTTGTTTAAACAAAATTACTTCGCTACAATATAATATTTTAATACCAAAAAAAGTACTTACGTAGAGGGAAAATATCTTTTGTCATGCAACTCTTTCAAAAGTACATAAAAATGGTTGCCAGCAGGGGTGTACATGTAGATTTATTAAATACACCTTGTGCGCCACCTAGGAACCAAATCTAGAACCCGACACTCGAAATTTTTGCTCTCTTACAATCGTACCCTGTTACAATTCGCGATCGCAACGAACTATAGGGGGCGTTGTTGTATGAGACTCATACCTACGATTTCTATATCAACAGTCATTCAGTTACCCTGGAGGCGTCCTTAATGTAGCGTGTAGCATTGCAACGTTCCTTCTTTAATGTGGCTTATTAAATTTAAAAAAGAAAAACGTTTGATATCCTTTCTTATACAACCGAAAACATCTCTTTTCTCTTTTTCTGTATCTCTGTATCTCTTTTTTTTTTAAAAAAAGGAACATCCAAAACACATCTGAAAAATATTTGTAAATAAACAGAAAAAAATATGTATCTCCTTATTAGAGTTAAAACCTAATGCCTGAGAAATAGTTTTACTAAATTTAATGATATAACCTGAAAGGCCTATTTAAACTTTACATTCCATAGTTTTAAGAATCATATTACTTCAAACATTAAAATAAGCAAAAAGTATACATAAGCTTCATAATTTTATGTAATTTAATTTTGTAAATAAAGTTTTTTGACAAGTAATTTTATCAAAAAATTTTAAGTTTTAATAAAAATCATTATTTAGAAACTGAAAAACGTAAAGTAAAGAATGCTTACGATACAAAAAAAAAAAAAAAAAAAACAATTCTAAAAATTCCTTATATTAAAATAAACAACTTTCATGTTTTTTCTTTTTTGATTCATAATCGGACGTAGAAAACCATTCTATAGAAAACTATCATCAAGAAAAAAACTACTTAAAAGTAAAATTTTTTATTTTATAAAAATTAACACTTACCTGCTTTATAAATCAGAAGAATTCCAAAATGATTTGTTCTTCGATTTTTGTTACCATTTTTTAGTGCTACGAAAATGCGTCTTTGGGATTTGCCAAAAATAGAACAAGATGCAATTTTATTTTTTCAGGAGCGAAATATTTTGCCCATTGTCCACCGAAATCCGATAAACTACTTTGATTTTAAATAAAGTGTTTCGTTTTATGATTTGTCACAAAAATTTTAGGTGTAGATTGGCGGCACTTAAAAACAGCCAAATCTGTAGCTGCTGTGGCGTTAATACATAAGTACCGAATTTTTATTCATACTTTTCTGAATCATATTACTTGAAACATTAGAATATGCAAGAAGTATACATAAACACATAATGTTATACCATTTATGTTTTCAAAAAAAGTATTTTGACAACAATTTTTATCAAAAAATTATAAACTATAAAACGTAAAATAAAGAATTCTTAGGATAAAAAAACGATTTTAAAAATTCCTCATATTGAAATAAGAAACTTCCATATTGTTTCTCATTTTATTCTTATAGTTCTTAATCAGACGTAAAAAACCATTCTGTAGAGAACTATCATCAAATGAGGAAAACAAATTTACAAGCTAATTTTTTTTATATAAAAATCATAACACTTACCTTCTTTATAATTCCGCAGAGTTCCAAATGAAATGTTCTTCGTTTGAAAGTTTTATTTTCAAATAATATGTACATAGATTATCCCTTTATTACTTTTGAATAACGTACCACACATCAAAATTTTATAATTGTAAGATCTCGATATGAATTTGAATATGTAGCTTAAAAACAGAACAGCTGAATTCTAGTTGAAATTATCTGTTCTTTCAAAACTAAAAAATACTTACCGAGAAAACGATAAAGAATTTATTAATCATCAGCACAAATGACACTATTTCAAGTAATTTGGTTGATTCTTTATTGTTGTTTTCCGAATTATATAAATACAGAAATATATACTGTTCTATAACAACGAAAAATATTCTATAACTATTGCAGTTCTTGACGTTCTGAATTCACATTTATTTATTGTAATGAGGAAAGCAATGTTGACTTCATTTTAATTTGTAATAAATTGAAGACAGAAAAAATTATTTTACCGTAATATACACATCTGTAACAGCAAGTGATCATGAAATTGTACTTAAGTTATGTTGTTGGTAATAGAAAGGTAAAAATTATGGAGAAATTGTTCTTCAAATGCTTGGCGTGTTCTGCTTCAATGTTCGGCATGTTCTGGTTAGTTTTTTCAAGTTCTTCAGCTTTTCCGTAGAGAAATTTTTATTTTTATTTGATGCTAAGAAAATGGCGTCCGTCATGGCCGATGATTTTGATGGAACTAAATGAAAACGTGATAAATTAATGTCTGATATTTACAGGCTCCCGATAGAGGGCGTACTCGAGCGTTGCGATCACGAATTGACCCCACTCTTCCCTACTACTTGTTATTTCAAGAAGCCAAAAATCAAACAAAATAAATCGATTTTCAATGCAAATTTTAGTATACTTATACGCTCTGAATATTGTTGAATTCCGCAACTTTGTAATTGAATTCTTAATAAAAATAAATATGTGTAATATAAATGTAAAAAAATAAATATAAGGAAAAAATATCTTAAATATCTTCGTCCCCTCATTATTGTTCTATACATCTAAGAGGACATTTCCTAAACTCAGAAAATCGGACTGCTTTATAAGAATGACCACTTGTTAATATTCGATGCCTATACAAAAAAAAACTTTTAAACCCCCAAAAACAGAGTGTGATAAACATGACTCTAAACATATTCCCCTTATACATGTTATTCTATAAATAGTTTCTCAAACAATGTATCATGGTCCTCTTAACATAATTCCAGTTTAACAATCTATTTCAGATCATCCCTATTCATGTACTACAAGAATGCTTTGTGCAATCAATCTTAAACAAACTCAAATGGTTTATATTTAGTCACTGATAAATTAATCACGGTAACGATAATCTGAAGATATGAGAAAACACTAAACTAAATGAAGCATCTTGCTTTATTTACATTTTCTAAAAATCTTTTCCTTTTCGTTTTTTGCAAGTTTGTATGCATATAAAAGCTTAGACACCAATTTAAATAATCTATATTAAAATGTAACGTAGAATTATATTATTCTAATAATAATAATAATTTAAAAGAAACAATCCTTCTAAACTCTTAATTTAGAAATCAAACAAAATAAGAAACGTAATTCGCGATCGCAACGCTCGAGTACGCC
>NC_092209.1:69797217-69820211 GCF_043381705.1 Parasteatoda tepidariorum
TAGGGTATATTTCTTGCCGTACTCAACATGTGTGATATGATGTGAGAGATAATGAAAAAAAAAATAATAAAAACTTAATAGAGAAAATCTGTTTTCTTGATTCTTTAGAGTATTGACGTCATCTAGAATATATATTTCATAATGATCACCTTAATTTATATTTTTTGAATCTTTGTCAAAAATTAGATAAAATTAGTACAAACATTAGGGGTCAAGAAAAATTCTATCGAAATGTAAGAATCAATTAGAAAGGTAAGATTGAAAAATCAATCTGAGAAAGAAAAAAAACTGTTTTGTGTGAAAAAACTGAAATTATCGACAATATTTATTATTTAAAATCTCACTAAAAAAATTACCTGCTTCGTTTAGTTCACAGAGATACACATAATGAGTTTCTACTCTAATGATAGAGAGCATACAGAAACGATGTTCTTTTTCTTTTCATAATTTTTTTCATATTTTGTTATTTTCGGTTACTTATTATTTTGTTATTTTCAATTCCAAAAAGAGTTATTTATGTAGATTTTTTCTTTTCTCTGTTTACAGTAGAATTTATTATATAATGGAATTTTTAAAAAAAATAAGAGTGAATAAAAACGTGGCAGAAACTCTTTTCATGCATAATAGAACTAAGATCGAAAACAAAAGATTTGGAATTGATTAGAAAATTTTTATTTCTGCATAAATGCATGTTTAGAAAAGAAAATTCAAAATGCTAACACAAATTCACGCAATACTGTCTTTATCCAATATTTTTTTTTATTAGATGTAGCAAGAAAAAATGCAACTTTAAAACTACACACAATCACACACAGAGGAGGAATATTTCATTAATTTGTTTCCATTAACTATAATTATGAATCATCTTACATTCTCTCTCTCTTTCTATCTCTCTCTATCTCAATCTCTCTCTATTTCTCATAATCGATACGTAATGTTTCGTTTTTCCTATATCGTAATAGGATATTAATAAAATTAGCGAAATGCTAAGATATTAAATAAGTAAATATCGGATCGTATATAACAGGTTAACAAATATTTCCGACAATTCATCTCAGACGATACTCACCGGAGAATGATGACATTTTTTTACATTTCGGCCTTTCCGCTAAAAAATATAGATATATTGAAAAAAATGTCGAAAATTGAGAATGCTTAAAAGGACAGGCAGAAATATACAACACTATTTCATTATTGAAAGAATTTAATCCATTCAAGAATAAAATGATTCTAAAGGTTGAAATATAAAATTCGCTTAATACAAGCCATTAATTCGAATCATACGAATAAAAGAATACGATGTCAAAAAAAGAAATAGCTCTCTTGCCACGCAAAATTGTCACGAGCATTTGTTGCGGTGAAAAGATTATGGTCTGTTCAATTTTTATTTCTCAGAAAAGATTAAGTGTTCGAAAAAGAAAAAGCATCATTGATCGGATATTTTGTTGGCTTGGCGGCCGCCAACACGTTGTAAGAAATGTCATTCAGTTTTATTATGTGTAAATTTCGTTCTGGTAATCTCCCGATTTCGACTACTAAGATCTGAAAAAAAATTTTTCGGATATCACGAAAACGTAAAGTCTCTCGATTCTATTACAAATGTAAAATATATTCTTTCCCCATTTGAATTTAACTTTGAAAGAAACACTTTTTTATGTTTTTGTTTGCTAAACGTATTTAAATAACGATCTTCTTTATATGATGCCAATCTTTAATTTTTATACCTGCATTACTTTTTTACATATAAATTGTATATTATTACTATTAATCATCTTTTTACATCCTTACTACAAATGTAAAAGATAATCTTCCCACATTTCAATTTGACTTAAAAAGAAAAAAATTGTTTATGATTTTGTTGCTTGCCATAATTTAAAAAAAAGAGCTTTTTTCGCTGTTTGTATGTTATTTCTATAAATTACCTATCACGCGCTTAACGTTGCTCAAACCTATATTTTATTATTATAATATATTATTCAGGGCCGTTACGATTCATAAATGGAAATAAGGGTATGAATAATTTTATGAACCCAAAACCTTTTCAACGTATTAAAGCGGCTTCAAACAATTAAAAGAAATATGTATTTGTTTATTTTTAATGCTCTTGCAATGTTTTTTTTTTTTTTTTTTTTNTTTTTTTTTTTTTTTTTTTTTTTTTTTTTTTTTTTTTTTTTTTTTTTTTTTGTGATTTTAACATGCATACATTTTTTCAGTGTCGTATTTCTCATTCGAATTATTTTTGCAAATTAAATAAATTTAAAGATTCGTGACATTCTAATAGCAGACTAAAGTTAAGGACTAACCAAAAATTTGAAGAAAATTTTTTTTATTGTGTATTAACTCATTTTGATCCGAGATTAGATCTACGTAGGTTCACTTGGTCAGTTACTATTTATTAATTCATCATGCAATCAGAATTTTATAAGGAACGTTTTGCAGTAATGTTTAAAAAATAAAACTTTGGAGCTCCTGCACCACTACGTAGTGCGACTTTTGGAGAGCGTAGCTCCCCATCACGAGATGGCAATGTGTAAAGTGAGACACTAGCTCGCCGGTAGAATTTGTTCGAGTGATTCAGAGCAAGAAGACGGAGAAAGTCGATGCGAAAGAGAAAAATCGCCAAAAAGATATGTCTTCACATTTCGCGCTCAAACTGCGCCGATGAAAAAAATGAACCCTTACACTAAGCTCTTCCGCCATCCATCAACTTGTCGTTGCTTAATAATATTCCACGCGTCGAGGTTGCGTACCCTGAACGTGGCTAGATAATTACATAATACATATCTGTAAATAAAAAAATAACAGATATTTATATTTAAAAATATAATAGCTTTCTTTCTAGTCTCCACGCCATCTAATATATATAATTCTCTTACGTGGCTCCCAAATTTTGGCTGTATTTCTTTTCCACCGGTGGCAACGTTTGCTTTGTTTTGTTTACGTTACTATTTCTCTTACATGGCGAATCGACCAATGATTGCCGCAATGTCATATGCCAAATCTAGCTGAGGTGGCTCAACATATAGCGCTTTTAAAAACGGAAACTGAAATAACCAGAGAGCATCAGCTGCGGCAATCTCATACTATTAAGCTAGGCAGAAGTGAGTAGTCTTTGTCGATAGATCTCTATTTTAGTATTTTGTCGAAAGCGCTTTTTTTCACGAATTTATATATTACGAATTTATTTGACGATTTTTGATTTGCATTACGAATTATACTATAGCACATTTCTAATAGGTTTAACGAATTACATGTCATTTATTTGAATTCAAATTTATTTTAATGACTTAGTATTTACTAAAAAGATGTAAATTTTTTTTTGAAAAAAAGTTTTTATATGGATTTGAATGATTGTTTTGAATTCTTAGAATTTTGTGCATTTGCAATGCACCTAAGTTAGTAGCGAGCGAAGCAAACCATATAAGATTGCGTAGCAATTTTCGGGGGTTGGCGAGCGTTAGCGAACAGGGGGAGCAGCCCACTAGTTTAAATTAATACTATTCATAATAATTCCTATAGGTTTCTAGCGTTCAAGCCAAAACGTTTAGCGCCCAACCTTTTTACATAGTTCCCAAACCATCTTATATGGTTCTCAAGCAATTTTATGCTGTTATAAAGCGATTTTATCTGGGGCCATAGAATTGAATTAAATCCTGTAATTTTGAGAAAAAATATAAATGCCCTTTATTTCCCCTTCAAATCAACATATCATTTTGAAACTCGATCAAATATTATATCGTAATATAATATATTACCGTACCAAGGGAAATAATTATAGACAAATTGGGAGAAGCATGATAAGGCGCATTATGGTTCCCTGAACAAACTGTAGAAATTATTTTAAAAAAATGGTTATAAATCTGACAAGCAGGTAAATCGGTAGGATTTCTCATCCTAAGTTTTTATTCCTACTTTTTATTTTAAGCTTGATTTCGTTTTAATTGGAAATGTGAAACATTTCATTCCTCTTGTAAAGTTATTTTTAGCGTATTTATTTCTAAATAATTTGTGTTAGTAATTTATAGCTCGTTTATGGCGTAATTTTGAAATGCCAATTGTGATACAAATAAAAATAATTGTAATAGTTTCTCAAAATATTTATCTTGTTTTTGTACGTAACCAAATTTAAACTCTTTTGAACCAGCTGAAAAAATAATGGTGGGCAACCACTACTTCTAAGGGAACTGCTTAGAGCAGTGGTTGCGCACCATTACTTTTAGGGGAACTGCTTCTTGTTACCAGTAATACACGCAACCACTTTTCACACTATGATATCGAGGAAAATGCGGATGCAACGGGCTTGATTGGCTTACGGAAACATAAGTCACAAGAATTTCGTTGAAGTCAAAGGAAATTTTGTATATTTTATAGTTTGCTGCAGTTTGATTCTAAAAAGTCCCGGTATAAATTGTAACATAATATACACTGAATTAGATATTTTAATCATTCATTTTAGCATACAATTTTTAGCACATTTTAGTTTTTTTTATCAATTTTTTTTATTTACTTTTAAAAGAAATGTTTAATCTTTTCCTTCTCGCTCCCGTGAAAATAACGGGGTGAGTTTTCGTCCGCTATTTCTCGCTCCCGTGATATTGACTGGCCGGAATGTTCAGAAATAACGCGCCAATAAGAATACTAATTCATTTCTTTCGCCCGGAAAACATTTTATTTCTCATTTTACACACCTGGTGGCAGTACCTGAATATTTTTAAGGTAATTGTAGATAGTTAGTTAATTTTAAACTAGTTGCAGCACTAATCAAATACGTAATGCAAATACAAAAGCAAAAGAAATAGACACTTTTATGACCGTTTTCTTGAAAATTAACCGTTCGTTAAGGGGTTAATCGTGAAAACAGATGAAAACCCATATTTGATCCCCTTTTCTTCAAATTCCCTTCCTTACACATTAAAAAGGTTTTGGGAAAAAAACCCGTTTTAATTGTGTTGTTGTTGTTTCTAATGCAACTTTGCCACAGTAGCGAGCCTGCTTGGTGAAACCGAGCAAATTTAAGGGTTTCTTGTTTTTCAGTGGCACCATCTATGGCCAAGAATTCGTCTTCAACCACACACACGTCACACCCGTTCCGTCAATTCCGTTTTAATTGTAAATTACATTAATTTACATTAAATTACTTTTAACTGTAAGTTACATTATAATAAAGCCTTTTAAAATAAACAATTACTCTGTTGATGAAGTGTCAAATCAGTACATAGATTTAAAATTTCCTTTTTATCACAGCCCAAGAAAAATATGCATAACGATGACAAAGCTAATTCTATTCTTAAAGCGAAATAAAAGCATACGACTATGACATATTAACTGTTTGTGATTAATTAGTTATTTTCACCATTCTTAATGTGAGGTGTAAACATTAATTTTAATATCAAATGTTCTTTTTTTTTTCAGAATAAATGATATTTAATGCCCGAGAACCAACATTTAATATTTGAAAAGTTTGAAACGTAAGGGGGGAAATGAGAGCTGCACCCCAATCTAAGCAAATGCTTTTTAAAAATGTTGGGTATTTATTGCTTCATATCTAAGGATATACTTCAAAATCTCACTCGAACTTTTTAATCTGAAAGGAAATCAAATGAATTCCTCATTGCAAATAACTACAAAAAAATTCGCAAATTGTCCTCTATTAAGTTATGGTTATATATGCTCTTAACGTCGCCTGGTTTAGACAACACAAATGCATCTTATAAAATTTTTATTATTTATTTCCTTACGTCTACGGGTAGTTTTGAAAAATTTGGCGCTTATATTGATATCCGAAACAAGTTTCAAACAAATTTCTCATTGGAAAAAGTCTCATTAAAAAATCGCAAAATGTCCTCTTTTATTTTTATATGTAACGTAGCATTGTTTGAAAAATATTAAGATTACATTTTTTTAAAATATAGGGGTATTTTTTGAAAGAATTCCGTTAATACACCTTGCATCCGCATTTCCTTCTATTTCACAGTGTAAAAAGTGGTCGCGCGTATTACTGGTAACAAAATGCTGTTTCCCGTAATATCCGCCACTACTTTTGAAGCAATTTCGAAAGAATTCAATATTTTATTACGTCCAAAATCACATAACTATTTTGAGAAACAATTATAACGAATATTTTTGCTTATATCACAGTTGGCATTTCAGAATTTTGCCATACACGAGTGACAGAATACTGACACAAAAGTTTTAAAAATAATAAAGCTTGAAAATAAATAAGTTATTAAACTATATAAACTTGTAAAATTATAATCAATACGAAATCAAACTTAAATTAATTAATATGATTAAAAACGTAAGATAAGAGAAACGGCTCAATTAACTATAGTACCAAGCTACACTACAACCCCCCCCCCCCCCCCCTCTTNCCCCCCCCCCATTTTTTTTTTTTTTCTTCAGTTGAAAATCTATTGTGTGGCACGGCGCCCGCTTGATAAAAAGCTGATCGTAAGCTCTCTTCCTACTAGCGGCTTTCCTGTATTTTTTTTCCAAAACCAGAATTTTTTTCTTCTCTTCTTTTAACAAATATAACTTAAAAATAATTTTATATTCAATTAGATGAATGAAAAAAACTGTTTTATCAAATTTGTATTTTCCTTTCAATTGATAAAATCAGCTTTATAATGTACTCAAAATTGTTTGCAGGCACCCGCGGGTCAGCATAGTGGCTACAACATCGTCTTCGCATCACACAGGTCTCAGGTTCGTCTCCCGGTAAGTCCTTCATGTACTTGTATAATCTCATTGTGAATAATGTATGTGTCTAATGTTCCGTAATATTTCCGTAATCCGCTTATAACGTTCCGTATTGCGTCCGCATTTCCCTCGATTTCGCAGCGTAAAAAGTGGTCGCGTGTATTACTGGTAACAAAGAGTTGTTACCCGTAATATCCGCAACTACTTTTATAGCAAATTAGAAAAAAATAATATTTTATTAAGACGAAAAGCACACAAACTACTTTGAGAATCTATTATAACAAATATCTTAATTTATATCACAGTTGGCATTTCAGAATTTCGTCATACACGAATGAAAAAAAAAAATGATTTTAAAGTAAATAAGCTAAAAGAATCTTAAGAAATATAAATTCATAAAATTCTAATCAAGAAGAAATCAAACTTTAATTAGTTATTATGATTAAAAACGTAAGATAAGTGAAACGGCTCATGCAACTATAGTCCCTAGCTTCAATACAACATCCCCATTTAGAGAATCTTTTTTTTAATATGCTATAAAATCTATTAAACGTTTAGGCATGCACAGCGATGTAGTTAAGACGCCCGCTTGATAAGTTGCTGTTCGTAGGTTCTGTGCCTACTTGTGGCACTTCTGACTCTTTATTCCTAAAACAGATTTTTTTTTTTATTCTCTTCTTTATCGAACATAATTAAAAAACATTCCTATATTCAATTTAATGAATGAATTTTTTAATCAATTTCGTATTTTACTTTCAATTGATAAAATCAGCCTTTTAATGTACGCATAATTTCTCCCGAAACATCCGCGGGTCAGCATAGTGGCTACAACGTCGTCATCGCATACCAGAGGTCCCAGGTTCGTCTCCCGGTAAGTCCTTTATGTCCGCAACTACTTTCTTAGCAAATTTGAAAAAAATTAATATTTTATTATGACGAAAAGCACACAAACTATTTTGAGAATCTATTATAACAAATATCTTTATTTATATCACAGTTGGCAGTTTAGAATTTCGTCATACACGAGTGAAAAAAAAATAAAACAAAAGATTTCAAAATAAATCAGCTAAAGAAAATCTTAAGAAATATAAATTTGTAAAATTCTAATCAATGAAATATCAAACTTAAATTAATTCTTATGACAAAAAACGTAGGATAAGTGGTGAAACGTCCCATGCATAGTCCCAAGCTTCAATACAACACTCCTATTTAGAGAATTTTTTTTAATACTTTAAAATCTATTTCATGTTTGGTCATGCACAGTGATGTGGTTAAGACGCCCGCTTGATAAGTAGCAGTTTGTTGGTTCTGTACCTACTTGCGGCTCTTCTGCTTTTTTTTTTTTTTTTTCTAAAACAGATTTTTTTAATCTCTTCCTTTAACGAATATAATTTAAAAATATTTTCATGTTCAATGTGCGAATAAAAATTTCTTTTTTATCAATTTTGTATTTTCCTTTCAATTGATAAAATCAGCTTTATAACGTACTCATAATTTCTCCCGAAGCACCCGCGGGGCAGCATAGTGGCTACAACATCGTCTTCTCATAACAAAGGTCCCTGGTTCGTCTCCCGGTAAGTCCCTTATATACTTGTATTAACTCATTGTGAATAATGTATGTGTCTATTGTTCCGTAACATTTCCGTAATCCGCTTATTCCCCTTGCGTCCGCATTTCCCTCGATTTCGCAGCGTAAAAAGTGGTGTCGTGTATTACTGGTAACAAAGAACAGTTACCCGTAATATCCGCAACTACTTTTTTAGCAAATTCGAAAAAAATTAATATTTTATAATGACGAAAAGCACACAAACTACTTTGAGAAACTAATATAACAAAAATCTTTATTTATATCACAGTTGACATTTCAGAATTTCGTCATACACGAAAGAGAAAAAAAAATAAAACAAATGATTTCATAATAAATAAGCTAAAGAGAATCTTAAGAAACATAAATTTGTATATTTCTAATCTATAAGAAATCAAACTTAAATTAATTCTTATGATTAAAAACGTAGGATAAGTGAAACGTCCCATGACACTATAGTCCCAAGCTTCAATACAACACCCACATTAAGAATTTCTTTTTTAATACTTTAAAATCTATTAAATGTTTGGTCATGCACAGACGCCCGCTTGATAAGTAGTTGCTTGTAGAATTTGCTCCTACTTGCGGCTCTGCTGTTTTTCTTCTTTTTTTTCTTTTTACTAAAACAGATTTTTTTTTATATTCTCTTCTTTTATCGAATATAATTTAAAAAGCATTCTAAAATTCAATTTGATGAATGAATATTTTCAAAATCAATTTTTTTATTTCTGTTTCAATTAATAAAATCAGCTTTATAATACAAACATAATTTTCTGGTAGGCATCCGTGGGTCAGCATAGTGGCGAGAACATCGGCTCCGCATCAAAAACGCTCCAGGTTCGACTCCCGGTAAGTCTTTTATGTATTTGTATTATCTCATTTCATTTTATTTTATTTTATTTTATTTCATAACCGGTCGTTGAACAGCCGACCCAATTTTAGGTTTACGACTCCCTATGTTCAACTACGTAGCCTTGTAATTTGGAACCAATCCAGAAGACAAGGAAACTCCTGGATCAGTCCGTAATATTTTCGCCTTCCGCTTATTTCCCTTGCGTCCGTATTTCTCTCGATTTCCCAGCGTAAAAAGTGGTTGCCTGTCAGATTTTTTTTAAATTCTCTTCTTTTAACAAATATAATTTAAGAAATATTCTTATATTCAATTTAATGAATAAATTTTTTTTTATCAAGTTTGCATTTTCCTTTCAATTGATAAAATCAACTTTATAATGTACTCATAATTTTTGGTAGCCACCCGCGGGTCAGCATAGTGGCTACAACATCGTCTTCTCATCACAAAGGTTTCAGGTTCGTCTCTCGGTAAGTCCTTTATATACTTATATTATCTCATTGTGAATAATGTATGTGTCTAATGTTCCGTAATATTTCCGTAATCCGCTTATTCCCCTTGCGTCCGCATTTCCCTCGATTTCGCAGCGTAAAAAGTGGTCGCGTATATTACTGGTAACGAAGAGCAGTTATCCGTAATATCCGCAACTACTTTTTTAGCAAATTCGAAAAAAATTAATATTTTATTATGATGAAAAGTACACAAACTACTTTGAGAAACTATTATAACAAACATCCTTATTTATATCACAGATGTCATTTCAGAATTTCGTCATACACGAATGAAAAATAAATAAATAAATAAAACAAATGATTTTAAAATAAATAAGCTAAAGAGAATCTTAAGAAATATAAATTTCCAAAATTCTAATCGATAAGAAATCAAACTTAAATTAATTCTTATGATTAAAAGCGTAGGATAAGTGGTGAAACGTCCCATGCATAGTCCCAAGCTTCAATACAACACCTCCATTTAGAGGATTTTTTTTAATACCTTAAAATCTATTTAATGGTTGGTCATGCACGCCGATGTGGTTAAGACGCCTGCTTGATAAGTAGCAGTTCGTTGGTTCTGTTCCTACTTGCAGCTCTTCTGTTTTTTCTTGTTTTTTTTTTTTATAAAACAGATTTTTTTAATTTCTTCCTTTGACGAATATAATTAAAAAATATTTTTATATTCAATTTGCGAATTATTTTTTTTTTTTTATCAAATTTGTATTTTCCTTTCAATTGATAAAATCAGCTTTATAATGTACGCATAATTTCTCCCGAAGCACCTCAATTTCACAGCGCAAAAAGTGGCCGCGTGTATTACTGGTAACAAAGAGCAGTTTACCGTAATATCCGCAACTACTTTTTTAGCAGATTCAAAAAAATTTTAATATTTTATTGTGACGAAAAGCACACAAGCAACTTTGAGAAGCTATTAATACAAATATCTTTATTTATATCACAGTTGGCATTACAGAATTTCGTCATACACGAATGAAAAAAATAATAAAACAAATGATTTTAAAATAAATAAGCTGAAGAGAATCTTAATAAAACTAATCTTTTCCTTTTTTAACCTCGAATGCCATTATAGTAATTAACCCTATCTATGTTTCCCAAATCATCATTTAAGATTAATATAGATTTTATCATTCTCTGATAAAAAATATTGTAATTTAAAATAAATTTTAAAAAAAGCATTTCTCTAAAGCGTTGTGATTATACCAGAGAGACAATTTAATTATTTTAATAAAAAGTCTTTTCCAAAATTGATTTAAGTTCACCGTTTTCGGTATCGCTTGGGGAGCGACAATGTCTTCCATCGGCACTGAGAGAGAACCAGCTCTGGAGCTCTGGGCTCTTTAGAGATGTGGGTTCTTAACTATTCTTATTTTTAGAGGCTTCTGGTTACTATATGGGATTTACGTACTCCCGTTCACCGTGAAAGAAAATGAGAATGAAATGAAGGACTGTGGCATAACTACCACTATAAATATTAAATACGAATTCACTGGGATATAAGACATGGTAACTTGATTCTATCTTGAGGAACCCTTTCATAGATAATGGTTGACTTAGTCGATTTAAAAATCCCCACATTAATGACCCGGGCGTGACAAGAACTTGCCAATATTGATGGTTGTTCCACATTAAACAGTTGATATACTGCTCAAAAAAAATCCGGTGAAGTAAATAAAGTTTCCCGGTCAATAAACAATATTGAAGAAAAATAGATGAGCGAAATGCTATAAACGAAAATTTTAAAAAAAATGGACAAAATGCAATAAGAAATGAAGAAAAAATATAATGAGCGAGAATGATATCAATAAATAAACAGCATGAATCAACTAGTGGTATTCGTTCATCGAATTCTATCACAGATAAAATTCTGGAAGGGGAGTAATGTGGCGCAACTACCACTATAAATATTAAATACGTATTCACTAGTTTATAAGACATGTTAACTTGATTCTATCTTGAGGTACTTTATGATAGATGATGGGATGGTTGACGATGGTTGAGTCGATTTATACATCCCCACATGCTACAGGACCACTTTCACTTGATGGGGCTTTTCATATGCAAATAATACAAAAATGAATGCGTACAAGAACCTGATAAGCGACTTTTTGGTTGGTAGATTTTTTTTCCCAGTTCTCTATTGGCGATCGCAACGAACTATAGGGGGCGTTGTTGTATGAGATCCATACCAGCGATTTCTGTATGAACCGTCATTCAGTTTCTCTGGAAACGTCTTTAATGTAGCGTGTAGCATTGTAACGTTCCTTCTTTAATGTGGCTTATTAAATTTAAAAAAGAAAAATTTTTGATATCCTTCCTTATACAACCGAAAACAAGATGGTATATCTTTTTTTTTTTAAAGAAGGAACATCCAAAACACATCTGAAAAATATTTGTAAATAAGCAGAAAAAAATATGTATCTTCTTATTAGAGTTAAGACCTAATGCCTGAGAAATAGTTTTACTAAATTTAATGATATAACCTGAGAGGCTTATATAAACTTTACATTCCATAGTTTTAAGAATCATATTACTTCAAACATTAAAATGAGCAAAAAGTATACATAAGCTTCATAATTTTATGTAATTTAATTTTGCAAATAAAGTTTTTTGACAAGTAATTTTATCAAAAAATTTTAAGTTTTAATAAAAATCATTATTTAGAAACTGAAAAACGTAAAGTAAAGAATGCTTACGATACAAAAAAAAAAAAAAACAATTCTAAAAATTCCTTATATTAAAATAAACAACTTTCATGTTTTTTCTTTTTTGATTCATAATCGGACGTAGAAAACCATTCTATAGAAAACTATCATCAAGAAAAAAACTACTTAAAAGTAAAATTTTTTATTTTATAAAAATTAACACTTACCTGCTTTATAAATCAGAAGAATTCCAAAATGATTTGTTCTTCGATTTTTGTTACCATTTTTTAGTGCTACGAAAATGCGTCTTTGGGATTTGCCAAAAATAGAACAAGATGCAATTTTATTTTTTCTGGAGCGAAATATTTTGCCCATTGTCCACCGAAATCCGATAAACTACTTTGATTTTAAATAAAGTGTTTCGTTTTATGATTTGTCACAAAAATTTTAGGTGTAGATTGGCGGCACTTAAAAACAGCCAAATCTGTAGCTGCTGTGGCGTTAATACATAAGTACCGAATTTTTATTCATACTTTTCTGAATCATATTACTTGAAACATTAGAATATGCAAGAAGTATACATAAACACATAATGTTATACCATTTATGTTTTCAAAAAAAGTATTTTGACAACAATTTTTATCAAAAAATTATAAACTATAAAACGGAAAATAAAGAATTCTTAGGATAAAAAACGATTTTAAGAATTCTTTACATTGAAATAAAAACTTTCATATAGTTTCTTTTCTTATTATTCTTATAGTTCTTAATCAGACGTAAGAAACCATTCTGTAGAGAACTATCATCAAATAAGAAAAAAAAGTTTTACAAGCTAATTTTTTATTATAAAAATCATAACACTTACCTTCTTTATAAATCCGTAGAGTTCCAAATGAAATGTTCTTCGTTTGAAAGTTTTATTTTCAAATAATATGTGCATAGATTATCCCTTTATTACTTTTAGATAACATACCACACATCAAAATTTTATAATTGTAAGATCTCGATATGAATTTGAATATGTAGCTTAAAAACAGAACAGCTGAATTCTAGTTGAAATTATCTATTCTTTCAAAACTAAGAAATACTTACCAAGAAAACGATAAAAAATTTATTAATCATCAGCACAAATGACACTATTTCAAGTAATTTGGTTGATTCTTTATTGTTGTTTTCCGAATTATATAGATACAGAAATATATACTGTTCTATAACAAAGAAGAATTCTATAACTATTGCAGTTCTTGACGTTCTGAATTCACATTTCTTTATTGGAATGACGAAAGCAATGTTGACTTCATTTTAATTTGTAATGAATTGGAGACAGAAAAAATTATTTTCCCGTAATATACACATCTGTAGCAGCAAGTGATCATGAAATTGTAAGTTATGTTGTTGGTAATAGAAATGTAAAAATTATTGAGAAATTGTTCTTCAAATGCTTGGCGTGTTCTGCTTCAATGTTTGGCATGTTCTGGCTAGTTTTTCAAGTTCTTCAGCTGTTCCTTAGGGAAATTTTGATTTTTATTTGCTGCTAAGAAAATGGCGTCCGTCATGGCCAATGATTTTGATGGAACTAAATTAAAACGTGATAAATTAATGTCTGATATTTACAGGCTCCCGAAAGAGGGCGTACTCGAGCATTGCGATCGCGAATAATACGCCATCTGGGGAGAGACCGGTTTCATGCCTTTAGCCCTTCTCCCTTCCCTCTCTTCCTCTTTTCAGTTGTATAGGAATGTACTACGATATTTTCCCTTTTCTTAATATTTTTTCTGTCCCGCAGTGGACTGATCGTTAAGACACGGTTCCCAGCAGATCCCAGAAGTCAAGCATCACTGGCAGTGTGCGGGTGGGTGACCACTTGGATCAGTCTGCGTAGGGACCGAGGGTGTGCGGTATTGGTCCTCGTTAAACTGTGCTACCGTAAAGTGCTCGTCTTCGCGCGCAAGTCGTCGGGCTACAGAAGCGGGGGTGCCATCCCTTCCGCAGAGGATCAAAATTGTGATGGCGTGTCTTCGGATCATCCTCCGGTATGTTACCCAGACCGTCGCCAATAGCCCATTGTGCAGCTCTAGTGCGACGTAAAGTAACAACAACAACAATATTTTTCCTTTTTATTAAATAAAAATATTTTTAAAAATTTCCGTGATACTTTTCTTTAGAACTATGTTTAATGTAGTTTTCAGTTTCATATAGTTTTCCAACTTAAAAGATTTCAATCTATATGAAAATCAAGAGAGAAACTAACGTACTTCCTTCCTCTTTAGACTTTCCACACGCTAATGGGGAAAGCATGTCATAGTGCCATAGTGTGCACATAAGTGTTGCCATAGGTATAGAGTTCTGCTCTACGCCACCTGCAGTCCATTTCGATCGCCAATTTTCCATAAGGAGATATCACAAAATTGCATCTAGGTAAGTCCCGCAGTGGACTGATCGTTAAGACACGGTTCCCAGCAGATCACCGAAGTCAAGCATCACTGGCTACGGTCAGCGTGCGGGTAGGTGACCACTTGGATCAGTCTGCGTGGGGACCGAGGATGTGCGGTGTTGGTCCTCGATAAACTGTGCTACCGTAAAGTGCTCGACTTCGCGCGCAAGTCGTCGGGCTACCAAAGCGGGGGTGCCCATCTCCTCTGCAGAGGTTCAAAATTGTGATGGCAAGTCGGATCATCCTCCGGGATGTTTCCCAGACCGTCGCCAATAGCCCATTGTGCAGCTCTAGTGCGACGTAAAGTAACAACAACAACAGCAGTAAAAGCATTCACACCGAATGTGGTTACTTTACTCACGATCACCTCGGAAGAAATTTGATTAGTGAATGATAGTTTTTCGCGAGAAACTCACCAATCAGGTATTGTTTTCTTTCAACGGTGATTCGTGGTGCGAGAATTTAATTTAGTAAGAATGCTCCTTTTAATAAATATGCGTGATTCCGAGGCAGCATGGATGACTCGGCTACCGGCTATCGATGGCCTTCAATAATGTGAATTGCTACTTAAAATGAAGTGATTTAACATGACCTTTATAAATATAAACAAATGCGCGGCCATTAGATCGAAATCTCGTGGTAGATTTGACTTCATAATTTTTTTTGCTTTGAATTTAAATTCTTAGAGAATACAAATTTTTCAATTAAATATTATCATTGTATGTTCAGTTTATTTACATTTTTTGAAAAACCTTTGATTAACTATAATAAAGAGATGATAAGTTTTATTATTGAAATTCGATAAGCACCTTGAGGAAATAAAATGCCTCCTAAACAACGTAAAATCGCTGTTATGGGATATCGATCTGTGGGTAAGATATATGATACCTAATATAAAAAAATAAAAATATCTTTTGCATGTTATCCGATTTTTTTTCTTCTTTAAATAAATAGAATATACTGTGTTGATTAATTAACCATTTTTTTTTATGATTGTATGTGGATTTAAAATAACGTGCCTGTGTTATATCTATAATAATACCATTCAAATGAATTCTTTATTTATAATTATGTCTGGACTATGTAGATTATTTTAAAAAATTGTGTTTGAAAGTTATTTCAATTTAAGATCCATCAAGTTCACCATCTCGAGAATCATGCAAGTGTGTTTGCTTATTTTTTTTAAAAAACAATCAAGTACATTGAAGTTGTTTTTTTTTTAGAAATATTCCTGTTGTTACTAGTGTTGGCAACTACTTATTTTATGTTATAAAGTGGGAAAAACTCTTAAGGAGTCATGTTCTCTGTATAAATATGAGTTCCTTGACACCTACAATATGCTCTTGTTTCTCCTTTTTTTAATTTTTATGAGGAATATTTGCTTGGGAATTTTTCCTTTGTAATGTATTAACTTGCAAATTTTTTTTTTAAAAAAAAAGAAGCTTGTAAAGGCTTGCCAAAGAGTTTATACAAGTCGTAGGATCCTTCTGAAAGTTGCCAAGACTACTGTTATTCTGATGGCGATCATGATCTAGGAATATTTCTAAAATGTATTTTGTGGTTTGTCTGTAGAAGGCTACAAGTTGTGCTTGTCAGTCAAGCCCTGTGACAGAATTTTTTGGACTTTCTGCGACATACCTCTCCAATACTAATATCTTTCTGCAAGATACTTTTAAAAATAACAAATATACATGTTATTAAGTTAGAGTAGCAGTAGCGTCTTTTCGGATCAAATGAAATAAGTTTGTAACTAAAAGTGTAATGTTTTTATATTCTAATATTATAGGCTATATTCTTGCATTTTGTTGGAGGAAAACACACTAATTATTTCCTTTTTCGCATTTTTTAAATCATCTCATTAAAAAAAAATTTTAAAAAGTGTTAAATCCGTAGCAGTAAATCGGACTCTTCAAAAAAAGGTTAGGTACTAAATGTGCGTTTTCATTTCGAGATTCAGTTGTTGTAATAAAATAATATCGTTTTAAAAATATCAGATTTTGAAACTGTGGAAATCAATAGTAATAACTGCATTAAAAAAATTAGAACAAAATTGCGGCAGAAAATAAAATTTAATGTTTACTTCATTATTTTTTATTGTTCTCAAATGAGAATAGAGCATCCTTCTGAATCCTAATTCTGAAGAAAATATAAAATCTTTCTTCAAGAACTCGCTAATGTTCTGCGACAATGTCGCCACGATTGTGCCAAGGGGTTGTCAAGTTGGTCCTTTTCTGTGATGTCTTAGTCTTACAGGGACAATTTCTGTAATGTTTCCTGTTCTAAAATTGTTTGCTGGGGTGATTTTTGAGTAGTAACCCACAAAAAACTAAAAATAAAAGAAACATTCCTGAAGGAGACCAATTCAAAGAACATAGCTAGTGACCTCCCCAAGGCTGCCTTGACAATTGTAGTTGGTGCATACATTTACAGATAAAGAGATATCTTCTGAATAGGTGGTCCGTTCACTTTTACTTTATTCATAGAAAATTCAAGATGTTTCACATTTATTGACAAGTAACTTACAAAAGAAGTAGTGGTTTGAATCACTTTGCTATCCCGTGATTCGCTTTCTATGGTAAAATGTCAGTGAATAGAACGTCGTGTATTGGCATTATTGGCCACATTCATTGGAGGTCGTACTTAAAAAGCATTGACGGTAATTTAAAATATCTGCTTTAGATATATTATCCAAACACGAGTTCTTTTTAATACTTTTAAAATCATATTATTGAAATATGTTAAAAATCATTGCTAGTAACATTTATTAATGTTAAGGTTGTGCCAAGTATTGTCAGAAGCAAAGAATTCTGCTGTAATGGCTGTTTAAATCATGCATGCAAAGGTTACTAAATATTATTTATAACTTAACCCAATAATTAATGTTTGTTGCTCAGAAATGCTCCTTTAAAATTTTTAATATAATGTCTGTATAAGTACATTGTTTGAACATAGTGAATTTTTTCATAAAAAAAGTAATTCAGTTTGACAGTTAAAAATGCTTTTGCTCACTAATGTAATATAAATAAAAATAAACTCATCCAAAATCATTTACACGCCTTTTTATATATCTTTCTTTTTTCACTTATATGGTTGATAAAAATTATTATTAAAATTTAGAATCTTTTGCAGGAAAATCTTCTCTCACAATACAGTACGTTGAAGCTCGGTTCGTTGATTCATATGAACCTACCATTGAAAATAGTAAACATTTTACTTTTACTCTTCAACAATATTCATTATCCTTTCCATATATAATGTTTTTTAATATCAATCTCCTTCATTCTTTTCAGCCTTCACTAAAACCACAAAAGTGGGTGGTCAAGAATTTTTCATCAAACTTGTAGATACTGCTGGACAGGTAATTTTCTAAATTTCTTTTAAATTTATTGTGTAGGTGTGCAGAAAAATCTCAGAGCCTAATATTTTCGTAGAATGAAGTTTTTTGGTTTGAAATGTTTATCAAAATTATAATGTTTTTTTTTTCATAGTTGAAATCATTTTTTTTAAATATTTTGAAGAAGTTTAGTTATACATTGCTAAAAAGTTTAAATTTTCTTTAACCAAATATTCATTATCGTTTAACAAATATATATATAATTTTATTTTGCGCAATTCATGAATAATCTAGCATGCGTAATAAAAATATTAGAAATCAAATTTCAAATAATTAAGTAAACGAATTGTAATTGCCTAAATCTCTCACAAATCTTGTTTATGTATAGGGATTATTTCCTCAATTCATTAACGTACATCAGCATTTAAAATATTTATTTTTATTAGACAATGGTATGCTATGTTTAAAATACTCGCAAGGAGGAAGAGATAAAATTATTTACTTCAGATTATATTTTTTAAAAAAATAAAATACAGGTAATTGTCATTTCCTGTGCAGAATTTGTACTTGTTCTGATTTTCTGAATAAAAAATTCTGTCTTGATATTCCTTTTTTTATTGTTTGCTTGTTTGTTCAGAATTTACCATCGAAACGAGTTCACAATTTTAAAATAATCATTAATTTAACAGTAAAAAATTTAATAGTAACCTTTAATTTTTTTTCTTTCAGTTAAATCTGAGAAATCCTATTCAGGCTATTTTGTTAATGTTAAAAATGAAGAATTTCTAATCAAGTTGTACATATTATCAATCTCAAAATAAAATGGTATAAATCATTCAAAAAAATGCTTTGTGAAAAATATATATTATTAAGTGTGTAATTGTTTTAATGTTTAAGAATTATAACTAATTTTGAGTAATTTTTATTTTTTTTTATTTTTAGGATGAATTTTCTATCTTTCCACAGTCCTATTCTATGGATATTCATGGCTATGTGTTGGTTTACTCAATCACTTCTACTAGAAGGTAAATACTGATTACTTAATTCAGTACTAATTACTTGATTCATTAAAAAGTTATAGAAAATAAAAATGAGCACAAAAAATCATTAAATAATTTTTTATTTTAGTCATTCTGATACATTACAGACACATACTGATTATTGCTGAAATTATTTATTAGCTGGTCAGGCATTACCTTCATTTTCCCCATTTTTTCTGGCAATTCTTGATTTATATTGATTAAATTAATGTTCTCCCTGACCGTTTTTAGAAGAGCAGCCTGTCCTTTGATTCCTGTAAATTCACCCCCTTTGTTCTTTTTGTAAAAACAAGCTGCCATCCTTTAAAAACACAGCCTTTTTATTCATTCAAAATTAATTCCCTGTTTAAATAATACACTGGTAAAATTATCTGTATATTGGTTTAATTCTGATTACTAATATTTACTGTTATTTTCAACTTATTAAATTTTTATAAGTATGTATCTCTTTTTTTGAAAGGGGTATTACAGTAGGGAACTGATTATCCGGTACGGTCGGGACCATCGCTATTCCGAAAAACTGATTTTTCCAGTTTTCTGAATCGCTACAAAAAGCCGGTTTTTTAAACCCAACTTAAAAAAAATAAAATATTTGTAAATAATCTTAAAAATAAGAAAAAGTGATCAAGTAATACACTAATGATTATTTCCAAAATGATGGTAAGTTAAACATCTTTAAAAAAAGAAAGAAAAAATCTTATGAAGAAAAAAAATAAATTTTTTAATGGCGAGAAAATTTATTGAATTTTGTTCTGGTTTTCCGGTTTTCTGATTTCCGGATAATGGGTTCTGTACTGTAATAACAAGTTTTTAATGATTCGAAATTATTTTTTAAATAAATACCCTTTTCTTTTTTTTTTTAAATGCACGTTTTTATGTTCATTTTCTCATAATTTTCAGTTTAAATTATGGAAAAAGCTATCAAGTTGTTTATTGATTAATCATTTATTTTAGTTTACTGTTTTTGAAAGAAATTTATGCGCAGAGATTGTCTTTTGGCATGCATTTAATTATTTTTATAAACTGCAATATCTTCTCTTATGTTTCTAATGAGAAAAAATTCTTCTTGGAAATTAACACATAAAATAGCATAAGAGGGTATTTAAAAAATTGTTGAGGATAAAATTCAGTTACAATAGAATATTACACATTTTAATAAATTTTTACAGTGGTAAGTGAGTGCCAATTCAAAACTCAATACCCTTTTCTGAAAAGCAGCATCCTGCCCTTTTTATATTCTATTGAAATATAATGTTATTTCGTAATTAGTTATTTTTTTAAAAAAATTAGCATTTTTATAAATATAATTCCATTGATTTACCAAATTTTCAGAGTTTCTTTTTCAAAAACCTACATTTATTGTTATTTTGCTTCAATTCTTACTGAATCACAATTCTTATATTATGATTCAAAAAGTTTATGTTTATGAATGACACATCGCTATACTTAATTGAATTAGTCTACAAATCCTGTCCCCTTTTTTCTTTATTCCTAATGAGAACATAAATATAATGGAATTTCATTAAATATAATGTCATTTCATAATTGGTTATTTTAAATAAAATATTAGGTTTTTTAAAAATGATTCCACTAATTAACCAAATTTTCTGAGTTTGTTTTTCAAAAACCTACATTTATTCTTATTTTGCTTCAATTCTTAATTATTAATGAGCGGAAATGTGTGTAACTTATTATATGATGAAACTTTTAAATTATAAGTTTGCTTCAGCTTAAAGTAAAATAATTTGCTGTTTAATTAACATATTTCTATTATTTTTTAGTTTTATGCTTATATAAATAAAAACACTAATGTAGTTTTTAAACTTATTTTTTCTTATCTAAATTAATTTATTCATAATTTGATGTCTGACGATTCAGGTCTTTTTCTTTACAAATTTATGAGAATGTTGAGCTTAACAAGGAGTAACTGTGATTTTATTCGTGCATCAATTATTTTATTATAATGTTTTAATTTTAGTTATAAATTTAAGGTATTTTAGTTATAGTAGTATTTTTTAAATAGTTATTATCTTAGCATTATTAATATATTCTGTCAACTTTGATTGGCATGTGTAAAAAAAATCTGATTTAAGTTGTTAAGAAATTATCCATTTTAAATTAAGAAAAATATAGGTAGACTCCATTTAATTTTAATAACCTTCATTCTTATTTAAATATTGCATCATAGATTTTCTTCTGATACCATTACATTTGTTTATTGAACCAGTTTTTACTCTAACACTACTATTTTTTTTCCTAGCTTTGAAATAGTAAAAACCATTCACCATCGCCTGTTGGATATGACTGGAAAAGTTCAGTAAGTTGCTGTTAAAAATTTTCTTATTTAGTTTTACTAATTTTAAATTTCATTCATTAACACTTAAAGCTTAGTTTTCCTCGAAGCATTTTGACTTGGCCTTTGAACCATCTAACACAATGGGCCATAACCCCTCGGCTGCGGACTGGTACCAGGCCTTAAAACAATTGCTACCAAGCCACCTTTCACTTTTTATGAACGAAACGTTAACGGGAACCTAAGATCTGCACCAATTTGGTAAAATGTGACTTATTTTGTTTTGAAGGCATGCTTAAGTGCAATTACATTCAAATTATTAAATCAAAACCATCTAAAATATAAACAATCAATGTCCGCTCCTCACTTAAAAGACTGTAAAAAATTAGGAATCATTAACCTGTCTGTGGGTTCGGGAGCACTGATCTATCACATTATTTTAAAAAATGTCTTTTTTTTAAAAAATACATAAGAGCAAAATGTATCCTTTTTTTTTAAAACTATCCTTTATAAGAAACTTAACTTGTATTTTATTGGTTATTCCACTTCTTTGTTTGCTTGTTATCTTTTCAGAAGCCTGAATTTAACCCCAACCTTTTTATTTTGCACACTATGTTCATGTCAATAAGTTAGTATTTACGGAAAAATTTATTTTCTTACTAATCTGATGGAAAAAAATTCCAATATTGATCATAAGTCTCATACTGTATTATAACTTTATAGTAGCAAATTTTGTTTTTGTGAAAGTTAACTTTTGTAGTTATGTTTTTTTTTTTTTTAAATATTTATTTATTTTTACTGTTGGAGTAATAAAGATATGCCCATTTGAGCCTTATATTTTTCTATCAAATTCTATCTGCAGACGTGCCAACTCTCCCGCATTTTGCGGGAGTCTCCCGAATTTTGAGTTATTCTCCCGCCCTCCGGAATTGATTTGAAAAACTCCCGAATTTTACTGCGATCGACGGCCAAATTCAAAATTACCTAATTTTTCCACGAGTGCGAAAGTAAGTTTTTCTTTCAGCTTGAATTCCATCCCCTCTTATCAAACTACCATCTGCCTGAAGCGTAGCTGAACATGCTTTATTTTCCCCCCTCTTCAACGTTACCTCTAAAAACACTCCTATTTCACCCGCCCCCTTACACTGGGGGCGGGTGAAATCTTCCTCTTCTTTCGTGTGGAGTTGAATGCAATGACGTCACATGTCGTTATCGAGTGACGTCCGTTCAGGAGTGGGGAAACTCGTACTCTCGATAGTTGGAATTGATATTGTATCTTGCTGTTTTTATAGTTTTTAATGCGTATTTTTCCACGGTTGGCAACAAGCTCGTAAACTAGCAACGTGATATCAATTATTCGTTTAGTCTTCGTATATTTAAAAAAAAAAAATTTCAAGGATGTCTTAAGTCGAAACGGAAGTATGGATCAATTTCAACAAATCATGTACCAATGACTTTAGCAAGACTTAATTGCGGAGAGCTAAGTCTGCAACTCTTTTTTTCATGCATACAGTAGAGAACCATTTATCTGGTATCCAGATAATCCGGAAAAAAAATTTGCTCGGTTCTCCCGCCATTTTGAACTAAAACGATATGAAAAAA
>NC_092209.1:69822388-69848157 GCF_043381705.1 Parasteatoda tepidariorum
TCCACTGTACTCCGTTCCCCCTTTTATATAATTTTTCACCGCGTCTCCAAAATTCTCGAATTGTCTCAAAGACGACAGAACGTCTAGGATTCCAGAATCATCGCGTAAAGACCTCGCGAATGACAGCCAGTCTCGAAAACTATACTGGCAGGACAGAAAGGAACCAGTCCATAACAGTATCACGTGAATTTGGTTTCAAAAGTACAACTCTATTATAGTAAATGTTTTTTCAGTATTCTGAGAAATACCGTGAGAAAAAAAAGTAGGCATAAGGTTAATAAAAATATAATAGTCTTAAAAAATAATAGCTCGCATAATTTCTATTAAAAAAATTTTTTTTGCCATTTTGTCTGAGCTCAAGGGGGGTGTTTAAACCCCTCCCCCCTTGCGTACGCCACTGAATGTGTACATCTCAGACCTTACTGTACTACTCACCTTACTGTACTACTCACCTTACTGTACTCATTGTTCATTCTATGTTGTGAATTTCCTTCTTAAAACTCTGAAGGTTACATTTTTTTAAGAAAGATTTATTTTAATTATGATTAATGAATTATATTTAAAACTATCAACTTTAAATATTTTCTATGCCAGGAATAAAAAATAGTGGGAAAATAAGAGCAGATAATGGGCAAAATTTTGCGTCGGATTATTAAAGCTAGATAAATCTAACATAAGCTCAACTAGGTTTGAGGGTATTATGCAGGGATGAAAGACTTCTGCTACAAAACGAAAAACCATTTTTTCTCCCAATTTTTAAAATTTCCAACCATATTCCAAGAATGTTTTTGAGGTGCCCAAATATTAGAGGAACCCCCTCCCCCATGATAGACGAAACTGTAGCCGACCGAACGATAACGGTCTTAGAATGAACTTTCTCTCCTTGCAGTAGCCTCTTGAGAAAGAAGGATCATCAGGAGCAGGTGTGCCATTACCTTGACAACAACAGTGACTTCTGCAGTAAAGCGTAAAAGGATGAGGTTCTTGGTTGTTGAGTTCTGGGCAGTTTCGTTTCAAAAGCCAATATTTAATCCATGGTTTTCCTTCTTGATGTGACGCTTATTATTGGATTTGCTTATGCGTTCATTATAGTTCTCAGCTCCGCTCCTTTTTTTTTTCTTTTTTTTTTTTTTTTTTTTTTGTCTGTTCCTGTTCATGCGTATGTTTGTTTTTCGTTTTATTTTTCACCAGGTGCGTTGTAGATAGCTGCGACTGTTCCGATGAAAACTTATCTGCTCAAACTTTATTAAAAATATGATTTTAGGTCAAAATTTTTTGATATTTTGGTATTCTAGCACCCTTTTACTCCTTATGCCGATTTTCTTTCAACCCAATACAGTTCTAACAACTAGAAGCAGGGCATATGAATTTTACTGCGAATGTCGCAGAATTTCACGTATCTCGAGACAATTGGTTTGCGAACTTCCACGAATTAAAAACTTATAAACCAACACAATCTTGCAATGTATGCTAAATCTCTTTGACTAAACATTTACATACATGTGATTTTTCTACCAATTTGATTTCTTTGGTTTGACTGATTTTCGGAATTTTAAATATTAGGAATTCCGCCAGAATCTGTTAATATCAGGATTTTAATAACCATCGTTTTTCGTATTTAACTGAACTGATTTAAAAGTTAGGTGTTATGATTCCTTTTCACGCTATTTAGAAATCGTACATCGCCATTTCCATTAACACCATTTAAAAATCTTGTATTGCGATTTGTATTTAAGCATTTTTAAAACCCAATATCATGATATTGTAATGTCAAACATCGATTTTACTATTTATATGTGATTTACGAACTTCTCGTTGCTATTTGTATAAACGTGATCTAAAAATTAGGCAAAGTGATCCTTATTTATGCAAATTAAAAATTTAATATCGCAATTTGTATTTTCTCTTTTTTAAAATCCAATATTTTGATTCATTTTCACATTATTTTTAAATCTAATTTCTCGATTCTTGAAAGAAGTAAGTTTTTTCTTGAATCAGTTACTATAAATATGTGATACTCTTCATTGGTAAATAATTTAATTAAAACTGTCCGGTCGAAAAATTATGTTCAATATGAAACATGTATGGTTTATAAATGTATGGATATTTTGATGTTTTGTTTTTCACTGTGTCATAATTACCCCTGATTGACTTATCATGCTTTATGTTCCTATTTTTATTTTCAACAAGTTGGGAGCTATGTGTAAGATGAATATATTTTAACAATGGTAGTCAATTTGAAAAGCGATCACAAAAAGCTTTCGATTGATGCTGCTGAAGAAAAGTAAATAAATTTAAGTTTGACTGGCTAATTAAAACAGTCAAAGAGACTAAAATTGTTAGTTACACTCTATTAAAAGATATTAAGGGGAAAATTTACGACTGGTTTGCTTTAAAATAATTGACTGGTAATTAATTTTCAATGGTGATTATTAAGCCGCAAGTTCCTATAGTTGCTAAATTTTCTTTAATACATAGCAATCAAAAAAATTAAAATTATATTAAAGAAAAATTTAAATTTCATTGTTTAAATGCTTCTGAAACTTGAAATATAAAATAAAAATCTCCCCCGCAAAGTTAAAAGCTGTTTTTATTTATATCATTGACATCACAGTATTATATGGAACTCTCCCTCCCCCCTCCTAGTGAATGTGTTGTATAAGTTCAGTTTTTTTTTATTTTTGTCATGCCTGATCAGGCACTTTCATGCCTGCTTATGTCTCAAACTGCAATTTTTACTACTAAAAATAGTTTTTTTTTCATTATCTTTTACATATAGTTTTTTTGTTAAATTGCAGCATATTACTGCATTCTATGTGATATGAAAAGCAAAAAAAGTACACTATTTTCTTTCATTGCTAGTAATCATTAAAAAACTAATAATTTTTTTAAAGTAAAATTTTTTCATCTTCATATATTTATCCAAAAATATAGAGACAAATTTTTTTTCCCCTTTTGAATTTGATTTTTGAAGTGATTTGAACTAGACTTTTGAAGCAGACTGTCTTACAGTGGAAAAATATTTAGAAAAAAAAAGAAAGATTTTCGTAAAAATTTTGAGTTTCTTTCAACCTAACTTGTTTCTGCTGTGATATAAAAAACGTTAACCAGAAATAATATAAAAACGTTATAGATCTATGAATATTATTTATTGTTTGCAAGACAATATATTGTTTGAATAATTGGTAAATATTCAAAGCTTAATATAGGTATTTTCTGCCGGATATTAGGATTATCTTATAGTAAAAAAAATAAATTGTAGACATTCAGTTAACAGAAATTTGGCTGTAATAACTCTTGCTTTTCAAATATTTCTTTCAATTTTCTTTCTAATTGCTATTGAATTTGCATTTATTTTAACATTTATGTCTTATAATTTACATTAAAATTATGCTAGCTTATTAACTATTTATTTATTTATTATTTTTTTAAAAGATTATTTCGAAAATATTTAATACCATCATTTTGGAGATCGAGAAAGCCAATGGGAATATAGAGAAAAAATCTAATTGCCTCCTATCTTGATGTCACCTGCAAGCCCTATTTTTAAAGATCGTGCTCCAAAAAGACATTTTTTTTATGTGTTTGTGTGTGTGTACTGTCTGTATTTTAATAAATATTTTATAAATATAAAAATTGTGTGTTGTCTATTAACAATTTCTTTTTTCTTCAAAAGAGTGTTACCGATATATTTAAAACCATCTTACTGGAGATTGAAAAAGCCAATGGGAATGTCCAGGAAAAATCAAACTGCCTCATTTCGTGATGTTGGCTGCCAGTTCTATATAAAGAGATTGTACTTCAAACAGACTTTATATATACTCAATGAATATATTTACTCTTTTATTCTTTTTTATTTCTTTTTTTTTTTTTTTTTTTTTTTTNTTTTTTTTTTTTTTTTTTTTTTTTTTTTTTTTTTTTTTTTTTTTTTTTTTTTTTTTTTTTTTTTTAGAAACATTTTTTTCTGAAATTTATGAGACCAGGGGTCAATCAAGAAATTGGGGTTCCAGATTTTGAAAACGGTGTATATCTTATTTAGTAAAAATTTGTCGATAATTAAAGTAGTATTTCTGCAAAATGTATATATTTCTACAAAAGCCATTTTTATATAAAAGTATATGAACATTTAAATACAAAAAATGTAAAACTAACACAGCAAACAACAATTAGAAAACAATTATTTTTCTGAGGTTTTACTTGTCAATTTGAATGTGCTTTTATTAATAATTCATATGAAAATATACATTTTTGTGTATGAAATTTTTAACTCTTAAAAAAGACTGCAAACAAAGTGGATTATTAATCATACCGTTTTGGGCAAAAAAATTTAACAGCAAGATATGTTAAAGGATTGTTATTAAACTTTAACAAAGAACCGTTTGAGTAGTTTAGAATTTCATGAAACAGCCTTAATTGATGCTCAGATTTTTCTGAAGGGTTTGGCTTTTTGTAAAGGGTTTTTAATAGAACCTAAATTGTTTCTAGACTGACACCTGGGTGCATATATTATTATTATTTTTTTTTTCACTTTATGACTTAACTAAGAGCTATTTGTTAATATGTTACTATTAGTTATTTTAATTGTTATAATATATTTTATTATATACTGTTTGTTGTATTGTTTATAATAGGAATAATTACTTTGTTGTGGTTGTAAATATATATTTTTAAGACATGTGTATATGATAGTTTTTTTGGGGGATGGGGATAAGTTTTGGTATAAAGAAGTCATTGCCAAATTAATACATATTTTTTCTTTTTGTACTATAAAGATGTCCAATACTTATAACTTACAAGGATTTGAGGTTATATTTGATTTTTTTTGCTCAGGAATGGAATTGTTCTATTTACGTGTAAAAACTTTCATTCTGATTGTTGTATCATGTCATGTGAATGTTTTGTCAAAACCTTTAAATAAGTCTTGATTAACGAAAACAATTTCTTCACAAACTTAATTTTTTAGAAGCAGATCTGCCTAAATTTTCATTACCCAAAAAGTCTATGGTTTCCAATTAGTGATCCGCGAAGCAGATTATTTAAAAACATTATTTGCATCATTATTTAAAACAATATTTATAATTTATCTAACTTTAACTGTGACTCATAGTTGAAAGACTTACTAAGGAATTAAAAATATATTAAAATATTGGAGAAAAAGGAATTAAAAAACATATTATGATTTTATTTCATATTTTATAGGATTTTTTTAAAATAAACATTAACAAGTGCTATGTTTTGAACAATAGTTTATTGAGGCTCGTGCCAACATACTGGTAAAGGATTCACAAGCCTGGTTAACACTTTAACCTTTCGTATGCTGAAAAAGATTTTTTTTTATAATACATTTTTACTAAATTATACTTTTTAATTGTTCTACCTTTTTCTTTCTTTTTTTTTGCCATATTTATCTTTCTTTTTTAAACTATATATATATATTAAAAAAAACCTCTGTCTTAAGTGTTAGAAAAAGTATAATAATGTTTAAGATTTTTTTTAATTAAAATTTTCTTGAATTTTAAAGATACTCAGCAGGTAGTTGATGCTCTATGTTTAAATATCGAGTCCTGACCTTAACCAGCATTTGCTCTTTTTTTTACCATCAATTTTGTTAAAATTCCGATATTATTGAAAAAATAATCTATGCAGGATGCTGCAACATGATATAACTGAATGGCCTAGACTTCTCTTTAATGGCAATTAATCTATAACAAGCGATTAAGTCTTTTTTTTATCTATAAATAAATTTGAAAAAATTTCTCTTGAAATCATTTTACTTGATTTGATTTCAGTCCTATTACAGGGAAGAATGACGGAGGACAGAATGGGAAGGAAAAAAAAGGAAAATTTAATGATCCATTGATTATGGATTTTGAGTTTTTTTTAATAATTCCTTTTTATGTGCATTTAATATCACCTTAAAACATTATGCTAAATAAAATAACTAAATGCCACAATTATTGTTAAAAAGAAGAAAATTTAGTCCTGAAGACAGTGCTTTATATCAAAAATTTCATTAGTTTAACACCATTACATGTAAAGTTTTTTGCATACCATCTTCCTTATGCTCTTGAAAAAGGTTCTAACTGACAATTTTTTTTTTTTTTTAAATAGAGATTTCTCATAAGGGGATATGCTATTTAACTATCAAACATTGATTTATTTTGTCCCTTCATTAAGTTTCCAAGGTTTCAGTGAATAAAGGTTTTTTTGTGGAAAACTGTTCTATGTGTATTTGGTAATAAGAGCTACCGATGAGTACTCTTAGAAAACTTGTTTTTTGGCATTAAATTAAAAAAGCAAGAGCGTGAAAGCTGTGGTGTGAACTGCCTAAATATATTTAAATAATAAAATTAAAATATATAAATTTCGTCAGTTTAAAGCTTGCATACAAACAATAAAGGCTTGGCATAATCCTTATTTTCTATTGTTGAGCAATCAACTCTAAAAATAAGTTGCTCTAATTCATTAAAAGTACCATTATTCACTCTGCACTTCAAAGAGTTGGTAGAGCACCCTCATCCAAGCTTGTACGAGAAGTGAGGTGAACAATTGTTAACGATCCCTTCTTCATTCGTGAAGAGGGTAAGTCTAGAGGTGCTGATTCAAGCGTCGGCTGATTAATATCTCGGTGTTGTACTGTTATTCAGTCAAACAAGAATATAAGTTACACTGAAAAAATTATTTAAATATATAATTTTTACTTCTATAGTTTTTGTCAGGAAGAGGTACTTTTTAAATCTGAAGCCACATGACTTCTGAACTATTAAAAAAAGAAAAAAACCTATCACTTTTTTAATACCCAATGCATTGTGATTTTTTATACTCCTATACACTAATAATTATTGCTTTGTGTGTATCAAAGTTATTTGGTATATTTTTTATTTAAGTTCGCAAAATATCAGTTTTAAAACTTTATTCCAATTTTTTTTCCGTGTATATTTTTCTATAACTTAATATTAGAAATTGAACTTTCAAAAAAAAATTTTAAAAATTCTTACTCTCATTATGGGAAGCTTCACTCCCCCTTTTTATCAAAGTTTTTTTTTTTTTTTTTAATTATACTTTTGCATCTTTGATATTATCGTTTCCTGTGTGAAGTGAAGGTTTTGTTTTTATCTTTATAATTATTCTGATCCTTTTTGTATTTCAAGCATGTTTTACTTAATTATTGTGGTATTGGTTTTTAGGAGAGAAATTTTGCTGTGGTTAGTGATTATTACTACTTACTTATGTATGTTGCATTAATTAAATGCTAATAATTCGAAATAATGCTGGGAACTGAACGTTTTTTATTTATTATTAACTAAACTCTGTCTTTTATAAGAGCTTAAGCATCTAGCTCACAGGAAGGGGATATACAATTTGCTTATTTTTGCTGGCAACAGGAGGTCAGTATGAACTGTGTTTGCATAAGATAATTCCTGCCATCAGTAAAAAAAAATCTGTGAAAACTGTTGAAACAGGTGACATGCCACTAATAAGTATTATATCTGGTTACTGTGTTAAACGTATTGAATATTTTATAAAAAGAATGACCTTAAAAAAAATTGCTGTAACAAGAACAGATTACAAGACAAGAACCTCCGTGGCCTCTGATGAACATTTAACGAAACAGCTTTGGGTAGACAATCGCCACTCATTTTAAAGAAAAATCCATTAAATGGTTATCAAAAAAATTAAGGGAAGCCTAACAATAAATAGTACAAATACAAAAGGTAACATATAATTTTAAATTTCAGATTGTGGCAAACTTGGTGTCCAATGGTTATTGAAAGTAATTTTATTTCATTAACTAATATTCATTATGAGGTAAAAACTATTTTAAAAAAGGTTAAAATCTACTTTTCAAAAGATGTACACCGTGAATTTATAAATTAGTATAAAGTATACAATTTCGTTTTTTAATATGTATGTCAATAAACTAGTGAAATACATGGGATTTTATTTTTTTTTAATGTGCAAAAGAAATTGAAAATTCCAATAAGAAATTTGCTATATGTGTATTTAATTGTTTTTATTTCCTTCTCTAAACAATTTAAAGTACTTATTTTAAATATTTGTTTGAATTACGAGTTCGGCTGACTTAAGAAAAACGCTGTTAATGTTTTCTGAGAACAGACTGTGAAAAGCTTAAAACCTTATAACTTAATATTTTTCTTGCTTTTATACCCCTGGTATATTATTTTAAGGTACTGAAGCACTTCAGGAAAGGGAAGGGAAAAAAAAACTTTCAAAAATTATAGAGTGAAATAACATCACTTTAATTTGAAAGGTGTTTTTTATATTTAAAAAAAATTAACCATCTGCTTTGGTTTATGATGTAACGACTCAAGTGGTTATATAAGTTTTATGTGTATGTTTTTTTTAAATGTTATATTCACAGGTAATGGCCGGTTGTGGTGTCTAGAAACAGCTTGTGCCATTTCTGTTTTAAGTTATTACTGCTCGAGTTTCGATTTAAATTTGATAAAAGTAACAAAGAGTAATTTTAAGACAAACTAACTTTTGATTAATTTATGAAATTCGATACACACAATACTCTGTATATTTTCATCATGGATTCTGATTGTAGCTAAGGGGTTTATGTTCTTCTAAAAAATTACAATTAAAAGTAATAATATTTAATTGAAAAAGGTTTGCTCAGTTACGCGAGAAAACATGTTTGGCGTGATGTATATGTTAGGATATTCATTCATCTCATAATGTTGCAATCGGAGGCAAAAAAGTTTTCCCATTTCCCCAATTTATACGATTTATTTCTTAATCGTAAACCAAAGTTTTTTACTTAGTCATTTAGAAATATTATTTCAGAAGCATTAGTGAGCAGCAAAACCGAAGTAGCTGCCCCGTTCTGCCATATTAATATAAAATTGCAGTTTTTCAAATTATTCTCTGTATTAATTTCAATGTTTAAGAGCCCTTTACCCTCGCCATTCATTGGATTTTAGATTAAAATTTTAATTTAATTAAATTTTTGATATTTTTTTTTTACTTAACAGATTTTTGATGATAAAGTATTGTTTTTCTGCAAAATACCTTTTCCAAAAAGGTAGAAAATAAAGATATTTCATTATTAGATTGGGTGAAGTAGAGTGTGATAATTTTTAGAACTTCTATGAATTTTTCCTCTAAACTTGAAAGCAATAAAATGATGCTATTGGTGGTTTTGAGTAATTAATTGAAAACTACACGTTTGTCAGTTTTTAGATTTTTTAAATTCTAATTTTATTACTGTCATCTTATTCTGTAATAAAAGTCATCTACTTGTCATTATTATCGTCATCCGAATTATCAGTTTTCATAAGTTTAAACAACTTATGAAAACTGATTTGGATGACGATAAGAAAAAAAGTTCTTTTAAAGTTAATTGCGTAAAAACAAAGATACTTATCGAAATTCTAAAAATAGGCAACTGCATACAATTTAACTACCTGTCAAAAACTGTTGATTGCAGAACTGTGTTTGCATAATTCTGACGCCAAAAATTGATAGAAAATCCGAATTACTGCACTTTTCATGTCTCAAATTGTTATTGGATGATGACGTGTAGCAGACGATACTGCCATTTAGAATAAAATCCGTCATCAAATTATTTGTGAAAATTAAATAAGGAGGATAAGAATCCCCCCTTCGACAGTCGACCCGGCTGAATCTCCCGAATTCTTATTTCATGGCAATGCATGAAAAATTTTAATTTAGGAAAATATTAACAATTTCAAGCATCTGTTTGTAGTAAATTTTTTGTACCTGAAATTTTGCCCTTTATATTATTTCGTAGTTAGATATAAAAATAACTGAAACACAGGTTTATGCTAAAAGGACATTGATAAGAATTGCAACTTAATGCTTTTGCTATGATAAATTTTGTGGATATTCCTCACCATCCTAGGAAATGTGTGCTCGGTGTTCCATAATCACTACTCTTTATGTGTGTTATTAGAATCCTTATCAAGAACGAAGTTCGCGATTTTAAGCGAAAAAGTAAAATCTGTCACATTTCCTGTGTGAAAAATTCAAAGCTAGTTTGACAGACCAATAAAACTTAAACTTCTTAGGTTCCTTGGGAAATGATGCATGTCTTGAATTCAAAAGTAATTCAATAGCGTTTTTGATTCTCTTTATTATTAATTTGAAACTCGTATGTGATTATTTTGTTATCGTCATTTTTAACAAAGATTCTAAAAATGTATTATAAAGAAAAGAAATTGTGGAACACCTTGTGTATCTGCAAATAATAAATTAATAATTTAAATTGCTTGTCAACACTAAAAGAAAATTTACAAGTGCGAGGCATATATTATTACTTTATCTTTTAAACTATCTTCTTTTTTTTAATTCGTTTTTTTTTATTTAAAAATTTCAAATTGGTCTTTATTTGCACAGTTTCCCTAAGTTTGTACAGAATTTAAGCACATTTTTATATCCTTGTACGTTTTACGACCCTTTGATTATTTTAAAACGTTTTCAAGTTTTATATCTTCTATGTGTTTTTTTTTCTTCTCTCACTTAGAGTAAATATATGTATTTGTAATATAACATTAATAAACTTCTTTGTATACTATTGGACTACATGAGCCTTTCTTTATTCAATATTTCACTTTATAATCAACAGCTGACATTTTTTATTCATGTTTAACTTCACGTTAGATATTTAATATTATTTATACTTCGTGTTTACCGAACCGTAAGGACTTCTCTAAACATATAAATTTAGGATTTTTGTCAAAATAAAGTGAAAAGCGTTTGCCGTATATGGGTCTGACATTTACGTATTTTAGTTTGGGAGAAAAGAACACACTCTGATATCAGTCACATTACTGGTGAGATAGGCAGGATTTAAAAACACGAAAACCTTTTTAAAATTAAAACGATTATTAGTAGAAACAAAAAATACCGTCAAGCAATTTTTTTTTTCATCCCTCCTTCCTTACCAGTAACTCATTACTACCTCATTTCTTTTTAGATAGATTATAGAAAATTATGTTTTAAGGGTGGTTCTTGCGAAGCACCTTTTTTGTTTGAAAACCAAAATTTAATGTTAGTCTGATCGTATAGCTTTAATAATTTAATGCAAAAGGGTGAAAATAATATTCATAGTTGACGGACCTAGTGCAATTTTTTTTTTAAAAAAAACAAATTCTTAGTCTAGTGATACAAGATTTAAGATCGACTGTGCGACTCCAAATTTAAAAGAGATTCAATATCTAATGTGTAATAATTTAATGTCTTGAAGAATCAGTAATACGATTTACTGCAATTCGGTTTAAGAAAAAATAAACTTAGGAAACCAAATATTTATTCTTTCTAAGTGAAAAAGTTCAACTACATATGGCGCTGCTGACTGGAAAAATTATAAAACAAATACTTTCATTCGAGCTTTTCTAGATTTTGCCCTAAGACTAAGATGCTTTAAAGTTTTACTAACTTAGCAGCGCAATCTGTTGTTAAACTTGGTAACTTGACGAGAAAGACTTTTAATTTCCTTGACAGGTCACAGCAAATTATACATTTCGATCTCCTTCCCTTTCGAAGAAAATTTGAATAATGTAATCTCTTTTTTTACAATGCATTAAGTTAAACAACGTAAAAAGATAAATGATCTAACACAGATATACTAAAATGTGGGTTCGATTATGAATAATGCTTCTCTATAGTGGGAACTGAATTGTCAGTGTCCACCATTATAGAACGAACAAGTTCGCTATAGTAGTGTGAGAGTTAGAAGCCCATTTAGATACTTGAAATTATTGATCTGGGTTATTGTGCAGCGATGAATTGGGCAAACAGTTTATAAAAAAAAGCTTAATAATGTAATTGCTTTGATGCTCTAATTCAGGGGCTCCAATTATGAAGAGCCTTCAATAGTGTCGAAACAGAGAATCATTTTGTGTATCGATATAGAAGTCATTTCATTTAAGTCGATCATTTTAGGCCCGAAGCTTTAGTATATCTGATTACGTTACGTTATTTGTTCTCTTTATCATGTCGTTTAGTTTAATACATTTGTAATACAATTTAAACTCTTTCTGTATTTGAATTTGAAGAATATGAAAAATGGTATCACATGCGTGGAACTGAAACGTTTTATTTTGTATAAAAGAGATTTGGTGCAGAAACGGAAGTGGAACTTAGCATACATAATAAGGGATCAGATTCTTTTTATTAGAACAATTGACAAGTGATTCTGAAATGTTTTAAATTGGTCTACTCTAGATTGAATTAGAATTAATTATTAAAGATTTGAAATGTTGAAGAATTATGAATTTATAAAAATTTTAAGATATGCAGTTTAAATAATTTCACGTATGTGAAAATGCTTCTGTAGAATTTTTCCTTTAATTTTATAACCGTAATTAAACTTTTTGATGAAAATAACCCGCATTTGCGTTACATAGAGGGGAAAACCTCTCACGGTAAGCCTGCCGGCAAGGGGATTCTAACTTATGATCCGTCTACCGTTGAGGATATTTTACACCAGCACTGTGGTCGGTGCGAACAATTGCTCGAGAGTGAGAGCATTTGCAAAACGTATTTATTTATTTTAGCTGTTTGGAACCAGCTATGACACACTTTTGAAAACTATTGATAAGGCGTGCGGCAAATATCTTGAAATTAACGACATGGGAAACTGAGTGGAGAGGAAAGAATTAAGCTGTTGATTTCACAAATCTATTTTAAATGTCTCAGTACTTAGTTCAATCGTAACTATTATATTTATAATAAATTTCCCAAGTAATGAAGATTAACGATTCTTAATAAAAAAAATTACTAAAAACATTTTGTTACAAAGGGAATTATTTATCTGTACAGCATAGCAATCGATAAGAAAATTTCGATAGCATGATAATACACAGAAAAACATCTTTTTCCCATTGCATCAAGGCCTCCGCACTCTCATCAATAGTTACATCAAACAATGAGGTTAAATTATGGTATCCCCCGTTCATTTTACTATATGAAACTGAAATGTACATTTACAAACACGAAATTTATATTTTCAAAAGATTTTATATTTAAATTTTTTTTTTCCAGGAAAAAGAATGCGTATTTTTCTGAAAGTCTAAAATTTTAATTCTAAGAAGAAAAAATTGCGAATTTCGATGGATCGAGTTCATTAACTTGAAAACGATCAGCATTGAATATGTGCTGTTATTCTTGGCAATTTTTGCAGAAAGTTGAAAAAAATTCGTCTGATTTACTTTTTAACAAGGAAAACGCATGAATAATTTGCAGACGATTTTAACATCTTATATTGTTAAAATATTTTTACTTCAGTTATATTTTCTACCAAAGTGTAAGGAAAGTGGCGTGTTAAAGTTGAGCTAAACTTCTCCACATAAGTTAAAATGTTAATTAAAGTGAAGATAATTAAAAACAGCGCCGTATCGCACATCGAATATGTTGAAATATAATTCTTTCTCGTATACATCTTTTACTTAACTTAAATTTATTATTTGTTTATGTATTTTATTGTAACAGTGATATATTTTTGTTTTGTGTACCTGGCAACTTCGTTGTATAATTAATTTATGTTTGACATGTCTTCGTGCCGGTCTTAAGTTAGAAATATATAGTGAAAGAATTGAAATATTTTTGAAAGATTATAGTATGTGTCACTTAAGAGAATCGATACTCGACGGGCTTGGCTTACTCGAAATAAAATGAAAAGAATAGCTGCTAACGTAAACAAATGCCACGTTTCAAGAACGTGGAAGAACCAATCAGGATCGAGATATCCACACTACGTCACTTACAAGTATACCATTAAAATGATTCATTCATTGTATAATATTTAAAAAGTATCAAACAATTACTTATGGACTAATAATTATTTAAATGCTAAGCATATAGATAATTTTATAAAATTATATCATTACCAGTAACCAAAATACCGAATACGAAATTGAAAAGAAAACAATAATTTAAAAAAATCATTCATACTTGTCAAAAGATCGTCATGAAAAACTTAGGTGTTTTGTAATCGTTTGAAATATTTATTGGCAACGTGAAATCTGTGGAATAATCTTTAAGAGATCACTTTTAAAATAAAATGTTTCGATTTATATTATATATTTCGATTTTTTTTAATTGCAAAAGGTGAAAATAAGCATTTTAATGAGTTATCAACAGAAGTTTTAATTATTAACTTTTAATCAAATATAGTCAGAAGAAAGTAATTAATTTAAAATAATTATTATTTTTGAAACTCTTCAGATGTCAATAACAAATATGGAATTCCAACATTTAATATAAAAGGAAAATTTCAAGACGTCACACCTTTATGGTAATATTATCTTAATTAACAAATATTCAATTTTATTTTACATTACTGTTTAAATACTCAAAGTGTTTTTTTACCTATTTGATTTTTGTTGGCTTTTTACGAGATACTTAATTATCTGATTTTTTCTTTTGAATTATTGAATCAATAAATGTTATTAGGTGAGAGAGTTAGTTCGATTCATAAATATTTGAAATTCATTCTTTGTAAAATAGGCGTCATTTACTGCTCTATAGTTCACACATGTCGAACACGAAAAAAATATCACTTTGGATCTTCTTTAATTACGTACAACTTATAGAAAAATGACATTTTACATTTCTGTAGTTAAAGTAAATTAGAAAAAAATGTAATCTAATATTATATATAAATCTTACTTGTATAACTTTTTTAATTATTTTATTATTTTTTTTAAATGTGTATTTTGGGAACATATGTAGTTAAAGATTTTATGCATTAGCAAAAAATTGCGAAGAAAAATTTTTATTCAGGGTATTTCGTAATGACCACTCTTAATATTTGTTTCAAGAATGCTTAATATAAAAAGGAAGTGAATAAAAGGTTTAAAATTTATTAGAGGTTTCAAATTATTATTTAAGCGAGATAATATTATAATGCGAACTGAAAACCAATAAATCCCTAATGAAGAAAGCTAGATTAAAAACAACAAACTCAGTTTGATTATCGGAAGAAACAGAGAGGAGATGAAAGATGATTATAGAAATGCCCTCATTTTTCATTAGGCAATAAAACTGGTTTTATCTTACTATTGACTTGTCACATATTTTGATTTTTTTTCCTGCAGCTTAAATTTTAAACTACTGCCTCTTATATGCATACTTTTTTACTTCTGAAAAAGTATATTAAGGACGGTCAATACGAAATACTCTGCATACGTGCGATTTCGTAGTTATAATTTTTTTACTGATTTTCTGTTTCATACATTTGACAATCCAACATTTTGAACAATTTTTAATCCTAATGATTATGTTTTGATTAATGAAACTGCGACTCTCATAGTTTGATTGTTCTTAGAAAGGCGGGTTAAAAAGAAACTAATTATTTATGAATTTGAAATGAAATTTGATACATACTTCGCATTTGGCTTAACTTGGCTATATATAATAGCTTGGTAAAAGAAATTGGATGTTTATTAGTGTGATCTACCAAATAGTCACCATATTTGGCGTTTTTAGTGCCAAAATTATAATATTGTATTGTATAACTTTAATCTCGTTCTATTTACTTAAACTTTATTCATATTTAAAAATTTGTTTTTAGAGTGTCAGCAGAAATAATTTTACAATAAAAAAATATTGCTAACTAAAAATATCCACAAAATAATCTCGACTTTCTCTAAAACAACTAGTATTACAATGTGTAATAGCCTGGCAAATGTAATGTATTTGCTTCTATTCGTGATTTACCGATTGGCCACCAGAATTGACATCTTTTATATCGAAATTATTGAGAAACATTCACATCTTGTTCAATTTAATGGTAAATACTTAATCGGAACATTAAATTTTTTCTTATGTCAGTAAAAGCTGGGATTTTTCATCAATTAAAAAAAAAATTTTGTTAACAGAGAATAAATCAGCATAATATTCTAAATTTTTGCTTTAAACAGCAACTTTTATTTTTTTTAACTTTTGTTCGATACCAAATAATTGATTTCTACGCTGGTTCGTTTGATAACAAATGAAATGGACTGTATTAAAGATTTTTATTATGATTGGTGCTACGAGCACGCTCATGCTATAAGATCAACAACTAATTTTCAACTGATTAGGGTTACAACAAACGGTGGCGAGGATGCTGAGACAAAGATGCCAAGTTGGCGCTATATTTCTGAGATATTGAACAACTTTAAATATTAATAACCTAACTCGTCAAAAACATGTTGTTTTTTTTCGGTTAAGAATAATTATTAAAATAACGATTGAAGTTACATTTCTTCAGACTTAATGGCAATCTATTTTTATTGACCATTTATCTAGAATTTTCACCTGAAGAAGGACGAAAGAAAAAAAGCTCGAAAATGAACGTAAGTACTTTTTTATTACTTTTTAGAACCGAAATTTTAGCAGTCATTTAATTACTCGAGAGATAAAAAAAATTATAATTTAATTCTAAAACAATTAAATTTAAAAAGTTATTCATTATTTCCCAACTATAATGCTACCGAAATTTCTCGGCTTTTAGAGTAAAGTTTTATTTTCCTAAATCCTTTTTAAAGGATCTGACATCGTATGGAAATAATATGCTATTTTTAAAACAGTTGAGAATTTGTGACAGTTATTTTGTTAACAGTTGTTGTAAGTGTCCTCTATGCAAATTCTGTCAAATATTTGATAAAATATAAAGAAAAGCCACCGTTTTATGAAAATAAAAAACATTTTTGATATTTTAAAAGTTACTCCAACCTGGGCTCATAATTTGTAATTATTGAGGTCTATTCATCGCTTTCAGTACTTTTCATCTAGATGGAAAAATCTTTGCAAATTGATGATTTTTAAAATAGTTCAATGTTTTTCATAATATTTAAGTTCTATGTTCTGTAAACAGCAAGGTGGTTTGTTTAGTTTGAAATGATAGCTTTGCCTCCAGTGGGATCTGTGGCTTTTTTCTGTTTACCTCAGCAAGCACTCAGGGCCGGAAAAAAACCATAATTAGAAGGAAAAAAAATCAGCAAAACAATAGAATAAGTCGAAATTCTGACAAAAAGACTTTTATTAAATAAATTGTAAAATTTAATTGTAAAAGTTAATTTTTCTTTTGGGTAAAAAGTAAGATGATGTCTTTCATTTTGAAATCTGTTTGGCTGGATCAACATCAACAGAAAGAAAAATAAATAAATAAAAACGATTATATGTAAGAATAGCTACAAAAATATTCTTCAGAATCTTGTATATATGTACAAGAGGTGATCAAATGAAAAGGTACGAAACGACACGGTGGGTACAAATGTAGACTTTATTCAAAATATACACCATAGGCCTGAGCACAACGATCCCACTGATGAACAAGCTGCAGGATTCCCTGTTCCCAGAATTCCTGTGGCTGAGACGAGACCCAGTCCTTCACAGCGTCCTTGACTACGCCGTCCAAGTTGAAGCACTTCCCTTTCAGGCGTTTCTTCAGTGGACCAAACACATGGAAATCGCAGGATGACAGGTCCGGACTGTAGGGCGGGTGGTCCAACGTCTCCCACTTGAACTTGGCTAGTTCCATGTGTGTGACTCTGGAGACGTGTGGACGCGCTTTATCATGGAGCAGAACCACACCCTCCGTGAGCAGCCCCTGGTCTTGATGGACCTGCGTAGGCGTCGGAGTGTCTCACAGTACACATGGGAGTTAATGGTTTTTCTGTGCTTGAGTTTCTGTTCCTCATACGGACTGCCGCATCATTTGGACGCTGCTTCTGATAAGAGCCTCTGCTCTCTCCTGCGCATGCGGGCGCCCGCACATGCTCCGACCCCCGTCAGAAACTCCAATCGCATCCCGATATGTCTCGCTACGTTCTCCCATGGCGGAATATGCAAATATTTAACTGTTACGTTTTTACGTCGTTTCGTACCTTTTCATTTGATCACCCCTTGTAATTACTGCAGATTTACAGTGAACTACAGAAGTATTTTTCTTATAATGATTTTCAAGAAGTGCAATTTGTTTAATTCAAAAAGAAAAAACGGCAAATTGTTTTTATAATGATTAAAAAAAAAGCATTCGAAAAGAATGAAATGATCCAAAAGACTGTAAATTAAGAAAATTTAAATGTACAGTTTATGATTAAAATTAATCACTGAAGATTTGGAGAGTAATTATGCATGGAGATGAAATAACGAAATCTTCTAAGTCGGGGACTTCTTACCCGATGAAATTCATATATGATCATTAAAATCAGACGAAATGTGTTTTCCTGAAAATGTGGCGTCTTCCTCTAATTTTTAGAACTGAGAGTAGGTTTGATTTTATTAATCCCATCTTACACAATAGTCATTGCCAAATTCTGATCAAGTTTTTTGTTCTCGCCTAATTATTCATTAGTGTCGGCAATGTGTACAAATTATTTACTTCAATTTTTTAAAAGGACTGATTGCAGAAAAAAGGAGCACTATAATTACATGATTAATATTATATATTAAGAGCGGTGTTTATGGAACACCTTGTACACAAAATGGGAAATCTATAAAAGTGACGATGTTTCGGGATGAGTCCCAGGCTATAAGAAAAAAGTTTAACTAATATATTATTGTAGAATTAAGACAACAGACAACTATTTTAAGTAAATGCATGAGTTTTCTTTTCCAGGAAACAAGGAGAAGTGCAGATCTTCCCAAGAAAAAGATCTTAGAAACTTTACTAAAAAGTGCCATTAGTTATTTAGAATGTCTGCAGAAATTTACTTATCCTGTTAAAGATGTCAGCAAGAAGGACAGTAAGTTATTTGTTTTATTTCATTAGGATCTTTAATTAGTATATTTTGAAATTGCTTTCTTTTTCTTCAATCACAAAACATTTCGATTTTATTTTTACTTCTAACGATGTTAACTTTAACTACTTTGATCAAAATTGGAGTTTAAGGCATGGAGTTTCATACGGAGTATCTCAAAAAAAGACCGTCGATTTCAAAAATCAATTAAAGGATGTTGGATGGATGTTAAAATGTACGGTTTACTGCGTTCTGCTTAGGAAACTAGATCTTTTTATCTTCAAATTTTTTTAAAAAACTTAGTTACAAAATTCGCCAAAAAATCGCGCTGCTGAATCAAAATTAACGCTTTTCGCTGCATGTCGCACCATTTCAACTGAAATATTTGCTCATGTGTTGCTTAATTTCATACTCAAACTGCTCCTCATTCTTGTTTCAAATAGTGATTGTTTAAAAAATATTATTTTCTAATTTTTCTCAGGCAGTGATATCAGGTACTTTGTAGCTAATCTTGAAACTTGCTGCGAATAAACTCTCTGGTTTTTTAAACCGAATGCAGCGTTGTTATTTATAATTATTCTTTGAGATTATTTTTGTCCAAACAACTTGTTACTTATGCTTTCCACCATACTAGCTTTCTTTCTATTTTTAAGAAACCTCTTAAGAAATTCAAACATCTGCACAAACTACTGATACAAAATAGTACCTTAAAATAATCTTCTATTTTTTTAAAACATATATCTATTAATAAACACATTAAAGTTAGAAAAGAACACAATAAATTATAATAGCGGATTTTGGAAATAATTTTCCTCTTGTATTTTAAATGTTGGTTGATTAATATATTTAGACTTTTCCTTTTACAAAACAAATGATTTCTAAAAAATGTTTACAGGTTTTAAAAAATCTCAAATTTCATTGCAATATAATTCTTATGAAAGCCACAAGTTATGGCAATCTGAAACAAGGGCAGCAACATATACAATATTTCAACCTTTAAATGATTTCTTTTATACGGCATTGAAGCATATGAAAAATTTTCTTTCCTGATATAAATGAAAGATAATTTAACTAAAATTTAAGTAAATTAATTTGTTTTAATCCTAATACATAAATTTCTCTCAGTATATTTTGCGCCTACTTTTTCCCCCAAAGTTTTACCTTCTTTAATTTACAATTGAAATAAAGAAAGTACAAGTGCAATCATGAAAACTAGCAATCATAATTCCCTGTTACAACTTTAATTGTGATTATGAGCAATATTAGATTTACAGTTATAATCGTACTTATTGAACTGAGTTTACTGAGTTACAGTATTTATGATTATACGATATATTGATTACACATGCTCACGATTATGTGTAATCTGCATTTTAAATACTGTGTAAATTGAATGTAATCTTGATTATAAGTAATAAATTACTTTCTGCCTAAACCTGTTTTAATTTCTTTCCTTTCCATTTCTTTTAATATTGATTATGATTTTAAAATTGATTTCATATATTCATGATTACGTGCAACTTTAATAAAATTCTGATATAAACTACATGTAATCTAATTTTAAGTAATTTCCCACATTTTCCACAGCAATTACATTTACTCCAGTATATCTTCTATAAAATGATTATATGAACTCGAAGTTCTTTATCCCAATACAGCTTTTTAAAAATAAATTATTATAATGAAAACATTTTGAAAAGTATATGGCAACTTTTTGCTTTTTAGACAACTTTTAGATTTCTTACGTGAATTTTACCGGACGGATGAAGGTTTGATCTACAAAAAATTTTATCTGGATAAAAAGACAGATTTTGGATGGGATATCCTGCTTGGTAGAGCGTTGGGCTTGTGTTTCTAAAAATGTGAATTCGAATCCAGCAGGACGAAGAATCCCTGTGTATTAAATGGTAACTGGTGCACGTTAAATCTGTCAGGATCACTAAGTCCTCCATGCCCTCATAACAAATCAATACCCCGGGGGGAACAGAATTGAAGATTGATCATTCTCTGGTTCAAGTCAAAATTGTCTGGTTCAATTTGAGGTTGAATGAATGGAGTATAATTGGGTGCTCCCTATAAAACAGGCTGTGACGTATGTGTGGTTGAAGTCGTATTATTGACCATAGATGATACCACTGGAGAAAAAAAAACAGTAAACCTTTTCATTCGCTTGATATTTAGCAGGCTTGCTGGTATTGGCAAGTAGCATTAGTAACAACATCAACAACATATAGATTTTAGTAAATACTTCAAATCATAAAAAATTCTTGCATCAACTATACCTCTTTTTATTTTATTTTAGATAGGATATCACTGCTAATAATTATATTTACGAAGATTTTGAGAGTTTGGAAACATTTTTTTTAGGTGTTAGAACGGAGAAAAGATATCCTAAAAGAAATATAAAAAGATTATCATATAACGAGTGTGATTCTACTGATGACGAATGCCTAGGTAAATTATTTAAATAGATTTCTTTATATTTTATTTTATAATTGAATGAACTAGTTGTCAAAATTGGATACCTGCAAGTGACTTCATCGTGGGTATTGATACTGATTGACTGTTTTTTTTTTCATTCTATTCAACTCTTCTTCCCACTCTATTTCGAGTAAGCCTAGCCCCTCAAATTAAATATGCAATCATTGTAAATTAAATATACAAAATAATTAGCAAAACAAAAGGAATGAGCTATTAATTTTCCTTCATTAAGGAAAAGAAGTCGATAATAAAACAAGTCTAACAGCTTTAATGTTAACACGTTATCTCATTTCTAAACAACCTGCTGGCGCTGAGGTTACAGATCAGGTGGGTGTGTATCAGCGGTCTTCTTCACGAGTCGAGAGTATCCCATTGCAATGAAAAACTTAATATTTCACGATATGTTCAGAAGTAGTCACCGCAGTTAATCATACGTTTATCTCATTTTGATTATTTGATTCGATGGACTCAGAATGCTTTGTTTCTACATATCCTCGATTTTTTTTTTATCTTTTTAGTATTTCTGAGTAGATATTTGTAAGATTTCGATTTATCCTTTATTTTAATTAAATAATAATTTGCAAATCCTAACGAGTAAACTTTTTTGATTTCCATTTTGACAAGAATTCTTAAAATATATATTAAGGGTAGTCATGGCATAATCAGAGAACAACGCACGTCAAGGAAAGCTAATTATTGAGTGGATGATGATTAAATGGATAAAAACTTAATTAAAACCGGAAGAATTGTTAATAAGGAAGACAAGACACCCAAAGTTGATTGGCTGTCAGAGAAAACTGAACGGAGACAAAAGGCAGTAATTACAATGCAAGAATTTTTTTCTGAAACAGATACAGCGAATAGAATTTATTTCCGATTTCAGAATATGAAAATCGAAAATAAAATATAACCTTTCTATTCACAAAAGGCGTTTGAAAGTATTTCAGTGTTTCTAGTTTGCCACACTTGGTATTAGTTTTTATTTTGCTTTCTTATCTTCATTAATTTTTCTTCATAGGTTNTTTTTTTTTTTTTTTTTTTTTTTTTTTTTTTTTTTTTTTTTTTTTTTTTTTTTTTTTTTTTTAGATAGATGCGATTTTTACGCAATTTTGATTGCAAAAATTGTCAGTGCATTATATACCAGTAAATGGTTTTGATCTGAAGAGTCAGAAAGAGATGAAACACACACCCAGAGATCTTATCAGATCTAATCATTATAACTTACAAATTAGAAAACCAAATCAAGAGAAATTTGTGTATGAAAATACGTCAAAAATTATAACATTTAAAAATTATATCACAAAGTTAATTGCACAATATTTAAATTAAAAGTTCATAGGCATCATCGCAAGGTAGTACGAAAATCACTTGTGTTGTGTTTCATATGAAGCATGACCTTACCTGACAAAAATGAAAACCCCACAATTAACTGTCATGCTGTTTACAAGTTGACAAATATTTTGTGACAGGTCTCTGGACCTTAAATCTAACTTCTCCATTGCGACAGTTTTTGCCTTGAGAAGTATCGTAAAGGGTTAGCAAGCAGGGATGGGCTTAGGTCTAGAGATCCGGCTGGCCACTACATCCTCTTAATATATCTTAGGCTTCAGGGTATTACTCAAACAGCGTTTGAAAGGGAAATAATAGTTTTTTATTTCTGAAGTTATTTTGTCAAATTTTAATGAAATATTTTAACCATATATTAGTAGTTTAATTTATTCATTTATATATTTTATTTTAGTAATTGAAAACTATGTAGTAGATGAAAGCGATACTTCATCCTATGAGAGACTGTTTCACGTTTCTAAAGTATGTGTTTGATTCTAAAACTTTATTTTAAAAGTAAAATATATTAGTGATGCTCTGAAAATTAATTTTGGAATATTTTGAATCATCCAGAAACTATATTCAATTTTTTTTAGAGAAAAACCCCATGAATTTTCACAAAAATTGGCTGTATAAATTAAAGTTTCATACTTACTGTAGTTTATTTAACGTTCTCAGTTACTTGAATGCTTTAAAAATGCCTCTAATAATTTTCTTATTTCGATTGTGAAAAAGTAAGTAATATGATTTTAATTTATTATCTTTGGTAATTTAACTATAAAGCGTTTAAATTGTTTTATATTAGACCATGACCCAGTTACTTTGAAAGAGCAATTTTTCCCTATACGGAAATCATTAACAACGAAATTTTGTGTTTGTTGCAAAATAAATCTTGACTTTGTTACATATTTCTCGGGTCCTACGCATGCTTAGTTGCGTAGTTCAAAGTTGATCTGAAAATTCTCCGGGAAGTAAAATAAAAAATTTGGAAAAACATTAGTATAAGGAAAAGTGGTCCATTGCCCCAAACCTTAAAAAACATCGTAGATAATACCGGGCAAGAGCTTAACGATTAAATTATTCAATAATCCTCCCTCGCATTTATGGAAAGTAATTTTTCGCTAAATTCCCAAGACGTTTCCCGAATCCAAAGTTAAAAGGCAGGCCTCTGACAGTATTAATTTTGTGTTTCTTCATTCAGCGTTTTATGCTCTGTTTAAACATATTATATTGCTTTAGCATATACTGATATTAATAAAACACTGATGGTTTTATCGCATAGAAAATATCCTAGGTCAGGGATGGCGAATGGCACGTGACACAATATTCTGGGCACGCCACCGATCACAAAGTTCACTATAAAGCATATTAACAATTAAATTGAAATTCACGAAAAACAAAAAAAAAAAAACAATTATTAACAAAACTATTTACAATTAATTCCAAAAAGCAATTAATAGCCATAAAAAACAAGCTAACAATAAATATCTAGCAAGAAAAAAATTAACAATCCAGCTTAAACTAACATCTTACAACCTAATATAAGTTATTTGTCATCTAATCTGCAACAACAGAAGTCACACTGATGTCACTTTAAGTTGAATTACGCGTATAACTGAGGCATTGCAAAATGTATTTTTTTTCATAGTAAATATAGAGTTTTGAGTTGATAGTATTTAGTATTATTATTTTCCCAATTATCACGAAGTCAAAATTGTTTGACGGCACATCTATGACCTCATTAAACAATTTTTTAAAAAAATGGCACGTTGGTGCATAAAGGTTCGCCACCCCTGTCCTAGGTCTTAAAAAACAATCACGCATGCTTGTTTGTAAATGTAATAAAAATAGTGACGCTGATTCTACAGGATAACCATCTCCTGTTGGGTTTATGGTTCCTAAATTATGTCACGTTATCCCCAGCGTCACTGTTAGTAGAACATGGTGGCAATTATATTGCTTTAGCATGGAATGTCTGTTTAATAACGATGTTTTTAATTTATAATTATCAATGAGCCGTGATGGCTCAAGGAGCTAGAGCGTTCGTTTTACAATGAGGTGAACCGGGTTCGAATCCCAACGATGGCTGGTCGATACGAATTCATCATCCGGCTTGCTCCGACCGCAATGATGACGTGAATTATCCTCAGTGGTAGACAGATCATGGGCTTGAGTCCCCTTTGCAGCCAGGCTAACCGTAAGAGGTTCCCGTGGTCTTCCTCTCCATGTAACGCAAATGCGGATTAGTTCCATCAAAAAGTCTTCCCCGAAGGTAAATTTCTCCCACTACTTGATCCAGGCGTTCCCATGTCTTCTAGATTGGGTTAAAAATTACAAGTTCGCGTAGTTGAGCATAGTAGTCGTAAACCTAAAAATTGGGTCGGGTTGTTCAACGACGGTTATATAATAAAATAAAAACTCATTTCAGAATGATCTTCGAGTCATCAGATTTCACCATAATTAATTCATCATAATCAATATCATAATTCTGGCAAATTTTGATTCTTTCCTCCCCAGTATATTTCAACTTCTTAATATATGAGTTTTACCCTGACTCTCCCCCGCAATGGGCCTCCAGGGATACCGATAGCCCACCAGGGTACTGATTAGTGAACAACTGTTCAAATACAAAAACATGATGCAAATCGAGAAACATCTAGCAGGTCTGTGCAATGTAAAATTAATACTACATACTTTAAAATCAAGATGATTAACAGATGTAAAGAAGTCCCTCAACAACAAAACGGATTTCCAATAAAGCAAAGAGAAGATAAGATATTCCGTTACAAAAGGAAATTCAAAAGATGAACAGATGAATAGAAGTCACTTAACAAACGGATTTCCAATGAAACAAGGAACAAATGAAAAGACCTTCCGTTACAGAAGGAAATTCAAAATTAAAGTACAGTATAATACTTTACTCAATAATTGCTCAATACTGCTATTACTCAAATAACAGTAGTAAAGTTAAGAAGATCATGTAAATATATTATGTAAAATTCTTATGTAAATAATAAATATCTTATGTAAATAATCTTCATGTAAAATTCTTAATAAATCGTATTGCCATGGGGAAACAAATAATTTCCCGAAATCATGGTAATGAAGAGGGATAAAGTGTGGGAATGGAGAAATCGCGTAACCTTAAATCCACTACTCTATTTACAAAGAATATAAGAATATGGAATCAAGTGAAGGGCTTAATGGAAGAATATATATATATATATATATATATATATATATATA
>NC_092209.1:69848247-69884020 GCF_043381705.1 Parasteatoda tepidariorum
CTTTTTAAATGACCCCATTTTCTTTTTTTTTCTTATAACCGTCGTTGAACAGCCGACCTAATTTTGTGTTTACGACTACTAATGTTCAACTCCGCAGCCTTGCATTTTTGAGCCCAATTCAGAAGACAAGGGAATTCCTGGATTAAGTATTCGGAGAAATTTGCCTTCGTTGATACTTTGTGGTCTTTTCCACAAAGTATTAACGAAGGACTATCGTGGAGGACTTTTTGATGGAACTAATCCGCATTTGCGTTACATGGAGAGGAAGACCACGAGAACCTGCCGTGGTTAGGTAGACGGCAAGGGAGTTCTAACCCATGATGATCCATCTACCACTGAATATATTTCACGTCAGCACTGATGGAAGAATGTATTAAATAACATCAGGAACATGTTTTTTATTTTATTTTATAACCGTCGTTAAACAGCCGACCCAATTTTATGGATTTACGACTACTAATGTTCAACTCCGTAGCCTTGTAATTTTGAACCCAATCCAGAAGACAAGGGAATTCCTGGATTGAGTATTGGGAGAAATTTGCCTTCGTGGAGGAATTTTTGATGGAGCTAACCCGCATTTGTGTTACATGGAGAGGAATATCACGAGAACCTCCCATGGTTAACCTGACGGCAAGGGGACTCTAACCCATTATCCGTCAACCACTGATGATATTTTACTTCAGCACTGTGGTCAGTGCAAGCCGGATGCGGAATTCGTATCGACTGGGATTCGAACCCGGTTTGCCTCGTGTGAAGGCGAACGCTCTATCCCTTGAGCCATCGTGGCTCATCAGGAACATATTCGGATATCTAGGTTCAAAAATAGTAACATAACGTAAAAAAAAAAAGCATGAAATCTATTCCTAATGCTGCTGTAGCTCAGAGGATAGAGCGCTCGCCTCTCAATGAGGTTCCGCAAGCTCGAATCCTAGCGGGGCTGGTCGATACGATTTCTGCTCAAGGCTTGCACTGATTATACTGCTGACGTAAAATATCCTTGACAAATCATGGATTAGAATTCCCTGACTGTGGGTTGTTTTCATCCCCATTTAACACAAATGCTGGTTAGTTCCATGAAAAATATTCCTTGAAGGCTAGTTGGTCACGATGTTTAAGAAGTACCATTGTCTGATAATATTTTTATCATTGTCTGATAATGTTTTTATTTAATTGTCTCTTGTCTCTAGATTCCGGATAAATTACTGAAAACTCAAAAAGCTCAAGAAATTCCACAAAGTTTTGTACTCAGAAAATCCTCAGTTTCTGTAGTGAAATTCGGCGTTTGGACTGAAGAGGAACTTCCGACAGGAATTATTTTGGGTCCATGCAGAGGAAGAATTACTAAAAACTATTACGAAGCTGAAAATACTGGATACTTTTGGATGGTTATTCACATTATATTATATTGGAGTCAATAACTTAGCTAAAAATTTATCTGATAAAACATGTTTGTTATTTGAAATGTTTAAATATATTGATATTATTTTAAATACTTTTCTTAAAACAAATCTTAAAAATATTCATATTACGTTTCATAATTTTTAAATGAGTCTTCCAAAGTTCAATTTAGTTCGTTATTTTAAATGCTTCAAAAATAGTGATGTTGATTTTTATCTTTTCTTTATACAAATGATTTTAAAGTTTGTTAGACATTTTTTGTCATTTTAATATGAGCATCCGACGACGACCCCAGCCAGAGGTCCTTAGTTTGAATCCTGAGGCAGCCAAAAAACATCTCTTTCTCACACTCGCAATGATACTAAAAAGAATAAATCCCCTGTTAAGTGAGCAAGTAATAGAAGCAAAATTCTTTACTTTTTGTTCTTTGCGACTTTCTCTCAATTCAGCTTTATAATTTTTATAAGAAACAAATTTAGAGATATTGGAGTGCTAGGCATCTGCTAATGAGTCATTGACTTCTTTCTCTTATCTATTTCATTTGCATATATTCTTTTTGTTAAGAGTTTGTCAATTTCTGCCATTGGAAATAAAAAAAAAGTTTAAGGATTAAATAAATGATACCAAGAGAATAGAGATGTTTTTAAAAGGAGTCTTAGCAATTTTCTCTCATTTGTCTGTTCACTTTGTAAGAATAGTTTGCAGATGCTTAATTTTCTGTAGTATCCGTTGCCTTTCTGGAATGTTTCTGCTACCAAGCTGAGTGTGATTTCTATATTTCTTATACGAGGGTTGCTATTTATATTTCTGGCCTTGGCAACAGTAAGTGTTGCTAGGCAACCGCAGACGATTTTAATCTAAAGTTTGATATTTTTAAACATAAATTCATTTGTGTTGTTAACAGTAAATTGAAAAGTTCTTCTCTTTCAAAAAATGGAATTGAATCGTGAACGTTTTCGTGCCAATATTTTTCATAACTTTCGACGTGGATTGTCAAGACAAAAGTGTTTCGATGAACTTAATTCTTTATTCAGCGATAAAGCGCCATCCTACAACACTGTAAAAAATTGGTATAACGAATTTAATCGTGGTCGATGTTCGATCCAGGACGAATCCCGTATTTGTTAGATGATATCCGTTGTTGTGCCAGAAAAGATCGATGCTGTGCGTGAACTGATAAAGCAAGATCGTCATGTGACATACCGTGAGATAGAGGCGTCTTTGGACATTAGTATGACTAGCATCAATAAAATATTGCATGAACATTTGAGCGTAAAAAAAATTTGTTCGCGTTGGATCCCGCATAATCTGACAAACGCTCAAAAAAAGGCTCGTGTCGATTGGTGCAAGGAAATGTTGGAAAAATACGTTCAAGGTACATCAAAGGCTGTGTATAACATCTACACAGGTGACGAATCATGGATCTATGCATATGAGCCGGAAACAAAACAGCAATCAACTGTATGGGTCTTCCAAGACGAGGCAAAACCAACAAAAGTTGTTCGAGGAAGAAGCACATCGAAACAAATGATTGCCTGTTTCTACGGCATTAATGGTCATGTGGCAACAGTGGCGTTACAGCAACGCAGGACGGTCAATTCTGAATGGTACACGACCATTTGTTTGCCAGAAGTCATCGGAGAAATTCGAAAAAAGCAGAAGAACAGGCGAATCATTCTTCATCATGACAGTACGAGCTCTCACACATCGACTCAAACAAAGGCATTTCTGACGGAGCGAAAGATCGAACTGATGGGTCATCCGCCGTACAGCCCTGATTTGGCACCCAATGACTTCGTCTTATTCCCACACATCAAAAATAAATTACATGGACAACGATTTTCGACCCCCGAAGAAGCGATTGATGCATTCAAAACGCATGTTTTGGAGTTACCTCAATCGGACTGGAAAAAGTGTTTTGAAAATTGGTTCAAACGCATGTAAAAGTTTATTGATCAACATGGAGAATATTTTGAAAAACAATAAAACCAATTTCGATCCTACATATTTGTTTTTCATTATTAGGCCAGAAATATAAATAGCAACCCTTGTATGAATGATTTTAAGGTTTGTTAAATATGTTTTGTTGTTTCAACAAGTTTATTAACGTGCTTCAAACTTTTAACAAATTCAAAAATAAAATTGTTTTTAATTATTTTTTATAAAAATGATTTTACACGGTTTCGACAGATAATCTATTTTGCCATTTGAATAAAATATTGATACAATTGTAAAAAAAACTTAATAAGTATGATTTAAAAAACTATAGAATATGCTTATTTCAAATATTTCAAAATTGAATATATTGTTTTAAATGATTTTTTTTTCTATTCTGAATGACATCTATTCAAAACAGATTTTTTACAAAAAAAAGTTAAATTTTTTTCATAGATTCTTTGTAATAATGAATGATAATATAAAAGTATTCATAACATTTTAAATGACTTTTTACGTATCTAATTTTAAATAGTTTCAAATCACTTTACAAATTATGAAAGTAGCACATCAATATTTCAAAGTTTATCAGACATACTGTCCTGCTTTAAAAAAATTCACAAATCGTGATGTATTAGAATAAATTTTTAAGTTAATGTTTCCAAACAGTATCAGATATACTTCGCTAATACATTTGAGAATATTAATGCTACATACTTTGTCTAAACTTTATAAATATGCTATCAAAGCGTATGAAATATTTCAAAATTAATTATACGACTTAAGATATTATTTTATAATCAGGGTTTCAAAATTTGTCATTTTAAGTGTTTTGCTGTTTTTAGTATTTTAAAAAAATAATTTAATGTAATTTCGCGTAAATAGAGAAAATATTACTTTTTAATAATTTTATTTTAAAGATTTTAAATTTTGTCAAACAAGCTTTGGTATATCGAAGTATTTTAAAAATATTAATACATCTTTTAAAGTGCTACCGATATTTTTAAAATCTTCTTATACTTACTTTTAACAAATTTTAATATTAATAAAACCATTTAAGAGAATACCCGTGTTTTGTCAGCATTCTCAATTTGATAATTTTTTTTTATCAATTTATGTGCGTTAGGTAAGAAATTGTGGCAAAGAGAGAAGCTCCTGGAGAGAAACATCAAATTGGTTACGGTTTGTGAATTTTGCAGATTCTAAAGAAAATCATAATGTCATGGCCTTCCAGTATAAAAAAAGAATTTATTACAAGACTTGCAAACAAATTGAGCCTTTTCAAGAGCTCTTGGTGTGGTACAGTGACAATTACGCTACAGAACTGAGAATGTTCAACTTGGATGCTGAAAATGTTTCTGATAGTGGTAACTGATAAAATTCAATACCTTATAAGTTTATAATATAGGACACACTAATAAAGATGCAATGAAAGTGCAACAATATTATATAGCTATATATTTATTTTATTTTTATTATAATTTTCAAAACTATTTTAAATTACAATTCTCTTCGAAAATTTAAAAAAAAAAAAACATATTGTTTAGAAATTGAAAATACAAATGTATGAAATTTTCCCACAGATATGCAATTTAAAATCTGCACTTAAAAAAAAAATTACATAGTTTAAAATGAAGGTTTTAAAAAAAGAGAAATATGGATCGAAATTCGCGTTTATAAAGATGAACATAAATTTGTTATGCGTGTTTGAAAAACTGAAAAGAGCTCAAAATATGTATATATGAAAGTATATAAGAAATACGCGTGGACAATTATTTTAACTATTTTGTAACTTTCGTGAATAATATTTATTATAATTATTTTAAAGCAAGAAACACCAAATTTTCGAATACCTACTCAAGCTTTAGATTGATATTATTTAGCTTTAGATACGTATCAGCTTGACTAGGAAGTAGAAGTGGTCGGTGCGCAATTCTGACTACATTAAAACCATCAGTCTTTTGGTCACGAAATTACAGAGTTTAAAATTCCATGTCACCCTACTGCTCAATTGTCTGTTGCGGGAATGATTTACTTTTTTAAAATTATTTTTACTTCATAAGTTTAAATATGAGTTATTTTAAATTACACAAGCCTGCGAAATTGAACTTTTTAAAAAATACAAGAGAAGTTATTGTTGATTTATATGTTATTTGATGCGCTGATTTCGAAAATGACCTTCATTTTCCCCAATCACATCAGGATTTTTATGAAATCGATATTAATGGTTTTACTAAAATCCTATTTGGAAAGGAATTCTCTCAAGCAATTTTGCATGTACTATCCGGTAACTGTTCTCTTTATTCATTTTGATCTATGTAAAATTTAATCTTGTGAAAGAATACTGATTTTTGAGCTATCAGCAAATTTTTTATAGGTTAAAATGAATAAAAAATACTGTTACCAGACCGCAGAAGTCACCTCTGGTCGAGAGAAAAACAATACTTGAAAAAACCTTGTGTTCAAACCTGTTACATCAGTTTCTAGAAGAAAATCACCAACATGCCATTTTAATTTGTTTTTATTGAGATAACTTACGTAAAATTGACGTTTAACCAAGAATAACAAATATTGTGCATGTGTATATGAAAACTTGAAACAAAAAACAAAACAAACAAAGCAAGCAAAAACAAAAAAGAAAAGTTTCTGTTTAAGTATATACTCGTTTTCCTCTGAAACTTATTTTTGATGATCTTCTTTTATGCTTAATCTCGGGTTTATCCCGAGCAATCATCCAACAGTAGTCAGCGAACATGTTCTTGTCTCATCTTCCTTGATATTTACGCTCCATATTCTTGACTGATTTCTTGATGGAAACTTTCCCCTTGTTCTTCGCTGACTGCTCCTAAATTTTCAGGGAAAAAGTCCACGTGAATGAAGAAAATGCATTTTTACACTCATGGAGCAATCCAACGTTTTAAATTTGTCCAGAATTTTCATTACAATTTCCTTATAATCAGGATCCTTGTAATAACCCAGAAATTTACTGACGACACCCTTGAAAGCAACCCAAGCTTCTTTTTCCGTTTCTGTCATGTTAGTCTCAAATTCTTTATCCTTCATGAGTTTGCAGATATCTGGATCAACAAATATTCCTTCTTTCAACTTAGCTTGGGATAAACCTGGAAACTTTTTGCACAGGTATTTGAAACAATTGCCATCTTTTGGAGCAGCATTGAAAAACTGCTTCATTACACCTAATTTTATCTGTGGCGGAGGTAACAATACTTTTTTCAGATCAACTAAGCTGTTTCGAATAATGTTCTTGATGCCTGGTTCAAGATTTTGTCTTTTCGGCCATTCTTTTTTGACCCAAAGTTGAGTCTTGTCTCGGCTGTCCCACTCACAAATGAAACATGGGTTATTTAGAAATGCCCCTTGTTGACCAAGAAGCATGGAGATAATTTTCAAATCACCGCAAATGGTCCAACTGTGGTCGATATAATTTATTTTGTTCGGGACGAGAGCCAGGTTTTCGAAGCGTTCTTTTAAATATACTGAGTGTCCAACTAGTACTGATGCATACTGTCTCCTATGATAAAGAAGAACATCCTTGAGGCTTCTTTCAGAGGAATCTATAAACAGCCTCCACTCATCTTTATTGTAGATGACATTAAATTTGCTCATCAATCCAGGAACATCAGAACAATAGACCAAGTTCTCTTCAGCAAAGTACTTAATAAATTCCTTTTCACGATTCCTGTACCAATAAAAAGATGTTCCTTTGGCCAATAAGTTTTTTTTCTTTCTGTCAGGAGCCTAATAATTCAGCTGCCTCTTTCAAAAGGCCAAGATCTCTAGTCAGATCACTAAGCTCAACCTGAGACGAGGGCTGAGGTAAACCGGCTAGAAATGTTTATATTCGATATCGGAGCCTTGAACTTCTAGATGTTCTGAGTCTTGAAGACTCTGAAGAAATGATTGGTAATTCAGTTGGAGGCAAAGGCACATCAGGTCCATGCTATCAGGATAAGATATTAGTCTTTGATTTTTCCGGTTATACCCACGAGCATGGCAGGAACAAAAATAACAATCATCAAAGTGGTTTTGGGGCTCCCTCCACGTCACAGGAATTCCAAATCGTAAAGCAGTCTTCCTTCCTTTATGCCATAAGCGTAGATCATTGAGACACTGCATACAAACTTTATGAGGTGCCCAAGATTTGTCCTGATCTCCGAGTTTTATGTCAAAATATGCGAGATAAAGTTGTCTTACATAATCTATAATGCTCCTCATGCGATTTTTAACAACACTATATTCGCCGCATGTATAACAAAAATCATCTGGGAAATTTTCACATTGTCTTGAACTCAAAGCCATGTTGCATGAAACACACAGAAAAAAGCAAACGTCAAAATGACTCCCTATTAAGCTTGCTAGTGTTTCTGAGAGGTCAGCGAACCTAGATAAGGATTCTCGCGACGCTATTGGCAGAGAGAGATTGTTACAGAGAGTGGGACGGTAACAGGAAGTAGTGATAGAGGGGTACTTTTGTAGATTTGACCAGAGTAGGATGCTGGTCAGTCAAGAAGGGAAGAAATTCAAAAACAAAACTTTTTTATGGTAAATGTTCATAAAAATTCCAGTAAAATTGAATTTTTCTAAAAAACGTGACGTGATGGACATTTTTCATTATTATTTTTCATTTCAGCACCAAAAAATACATTAAGTTCAGCTGTCAGACCTCTTGTATTTTTTTCATCGCAGGCCTGTGTTATTAAAGTAAACGTTCAATTAATGTCTTTTTTCCGAGTACTTTTTTTACAAGCTGTTTTATTCAGTTATTTTCTTCCGGCAACCGCTGCAGCAGACATGCAAATTTTTTTTATTGATTGAATTCAGTTTTGTTTTATTTGCAAGTTAAACATTTCGTTATTAAAAGTCAACGTAAAAGTATCATTTCATATTTACTAGCAGTTTGTTTAGTTTAGTTTATGAAACACATTTAAAAGTGTTCTAACTCTGACGTATAGTTCTTATGTATAGTTCAGATGCGTAATTCTGAGACAATATATCACTTCGTGTTTCCGAAAATGTATTTCTTGTTAAGCATTTAGTTTTATTTTTATAAATAAGAATTTCTAAAATTGGAAACCTAAAATTTGTTTGAAAATTTCTCAACGGAAAGTGTTGATTCCAATAGAATAACTAATATTTCATAGATATCTTCAGAACATTTGGCAATAGCAAAAGAAAAAAAAGTGAAAAATATATTTTAGTTTTAATGAAAAATATTTTTTGAAATGGTGCTTATACGCAACAGCTTAGGCAGAAAATGGGTAAAAGGAAAAATAATGCGTTACTAAGAAATTTCAGTAGAATTTTTCCCAGGAGCTTTGCGCGTGCAGGATATAAAATTATAATTAAACAAAAACTACACCCTACTCAAAAGTTTAAATATGAACATTATTTAAAAAAATAAAGAAATTTTTCAAAAATTTTTTTTTTAAGAATAATTGCATTTTAATTTATTTAAATTGTTTATCTTCTGCAGATGCAGTTAAGAAAGTTTGGTGTGATGCAAAAAGTATCATGTTTAATCCTCTGGATCAAGAGCTACAATCTAATTCTGCTGTTAAAGAAAACAAATGTGTTACATTTGAATATTCCACAGACAAAGCCCTACTTCGCGAACGCCATTGCCCTGAATCAAAAAAAGCAGAAGCTCAAACTTACGATTGCCCCAATTGTGAAAAAGTCTTTTTGCAAATAGAAAAGCTTCAGAGCCAAGGTCGCTATTTTGAACAATCAATTTCTTGCGATGTTTGTGGGAGAGCTTCAAAATGGCAACCACCCCCTCTGTCTCTAACTAACAATACTAAGGAAAAAAACTATCCTTGCAACATCTGTGGAAAAAGATTTAGTCAGGCTGGAAATCTCGAAATACACACACGGATACACACGGCTGACAGGCCTTTCAAGTGCCCTTATTGTAAGCACAGCAGCATACAATCATCGCATATGCGCCAGCACGTGATTGTCAAACATACTAAAAAGTATCCAATTCACTGTCTAGACTGTGGTAAAGGTTTTATACGTCCGGGTCGTTACGAACATCATATTAGAAAGAGACACTCAGATGTCAAAAAGAAGCCAAAGCCAGTCAGAAGGAATACAAATTCTGGTGCTAATAAGATCCGTCATAAACTGAAATGTGATTTTTGTGAATATACTTGTTTTCGAATTTTTTATCTCCAGAAGCATTTGAATTCGAAGCACAAAGAAGACGGTGTGGTCAAAATGTTTCAAGCTTCCGCTGATTTCGCTGAACATCTTCAAGACAACCAGGCATCATGTAGTAAGGATTCTTCGTTGATCATAAATGAAATTCCAGACGGTAATTTAGAAATTGATGAGAGGAAATCACGTAAAAGGAAAAGGAGCGATAACACAATATTAACTAGTCACCGTAAAAAACCAAGACGTAACACTGTGCCGGAAATAGCTCAGGAAACGATTGAAGTGGCTAAAAACTTGGATTCGTCTGTTAAAAACCTAAAGGATAGCGAAAATAGTCTTGTGCAGTTAGAAGTGGGAGTTAATCATTTGGAAAATGGACTCGTGCAATCAAAAACGGATAATAATCAAGCGCATTTTACCAGTGAAAATACTGATGATTTGAAAAATAGCCTTATAGAACTGCAGAAAGGCGGAAAGCCATATAAATGTCCACAATGTGAATATATATGCAACTATTTCCAAAGTCTCACTCAACATATCATTTGCAAGCACACGAAGCGCTATCCTTACACGTGCGCTGAGTGTGGCAATGGATTTACGAGGCCTGTACGTCTTCAAAGACACATTGATAACGTCCATGCAAGAATCCGAGAACTTAAAGCTAATACTAAAGATTCTGGAATCAAAAGAAAGAAACAGAAAGGTAAAAACAAAGTCATTGTAACTAGGAACAGGAAACGCAAAGTTGTTGATACTGAAAACGGTCTCGCAAAGAAGAGACGTAGGGGAAAGAAAGGTGAAGGCGTTGCTGAAAAAGATCAAAAACCTTTTGTTTGTTGCTATTGCAGCTATGCATGCTACCGTCCAACGCATTTGTCGCGGCATATCATTAAGGAACATACTCATGATTATCCATACGTGTGTCCTCAGTGCAACGAAGGATTTGTGATACCCAAAGAACTAAGAGACCATTTTTCATCGAAACATGCAAATGTTAAATCGACAAATCGCTTTCAAAAACCTAGTCAAGCTTCTTTTAAAGCAGCAGAAGTCAATACTCAACCGTCTAGTGAGCAAGAGAAAATTATGAAACAGGAAAATAAGGAACAGATTATTAATGAAGAAAATAAGAAAACGAATAAGAAAGCAATCATTCAAAGAGATAATCAGAGACCGGTTATGAATCAAAAGAAAAAGGTCTTAGTCATCAGGCAAGATAATAATGAAGAAGTTATTGAGCAAGACAATAGGAAACCAGTTATTGAAAAAGACAATAAGGAGGTAGTTATCAAGCAAGAGTCCAAAAAACCAGTTCGTTTAGATGGGATGAGCCATTTCAAGTGTCCACACTGCACTTATGCGTGTATTTTAGCGCAACATCTAACCCAACACGTCATCGCCGCACATACGTCAGACCATTCTTACGCATGTGTTCAATGCGTAGAACGCTTCAGTAACCCGTTCCGTCTCCGACATCACTTTAAAGAAATCCATGTCGCCAAACGAAATGAATGTCGACCTATAAAAGAAGAAACGACTAAAATTGTAAAAAAATCATCCAAAAAATCCAAAACCCCACAAATTTCGAAGATCCACGCGTGCCAATATTGTGAGTACAAATGTTCCAAAATTCAACAACTCACTCAACATGTCATCGTTCGCCACACTAAGGAGTATCCATTCTATTGCCCTAAATGCAAAAAAGGCTATACTCGAGTTGCGCGATACAATCTTCATGTGGTAAAATGCAAAGGAGTGAAGACAGGAAAAATAGCTGCATATAAAGATTGAAGGGATTTCGGGTATTTACTTTCCAATAAGTAAAAGAACAGATAGTTGAATATTACTTTAAACCAGATTAGAGTTTTTGTTGTCCTAAACTGGTTTTGGATTTAACAAGTGATATTTACTGCTCAAAATCTATCAAAATTGTCTTGGGATTTGCTGTTCAAAACTGAATTATAGTTATTCTGAAAAATGGTTAAACTTAAAACACTTACTACACGTAAAAAAGAAACATCCAACTAAATTTTTGACTGATATTTAATTTTAAAAACTAATTGCAGATCAATTGAAACCTCACAATCGATTTTACTTTAAAGTTTAAATTAATAAAATATATAATTGTATTTATATAACTATGATTTCAAATAGTACCCATAAATCTTTGTTATTAAAGTATATATTAGATTTGAATAATTGAAACAAAAGCATCCGTTTCTATTTTTTTGAAATACCTTCTGTTAAAAATTGTAGTTTAATTGGTACATATTTTGTTTTCCTGTTATAGTTTTTACCTTGTTCAAAATTGTTTAACGTTATTCAAGTAAAACTACTGCACATTATCTTTTTTTAGTAGTTTAAGAAAGATAAAAGGAGCTAGTGCCTTTAATGTAATTGTTTCTTATTAAAAATATTTTAAATACATGTATGCATATTTAATAAAAGCGTAATGTAACTTAATAGTGTCAATTTTGAATTATAGTTTAATAACCTTAATAAAACTTCTACGAAATTTAGCTATAAAAGATTTTGGGTATTTTGAGACAGTTTTGTCTTGAGTTTTGGAAGTAAAGGTTAAAACAATGATTTTTATTTTTTATATATATATATATATATATATACATATAATTTTATCAAAAGGCAAAACTTGACACACCATTTAAGTATAAATTATTGAAGAAAGTTTTTTGAATCTTTGTAGATTCACTATATCAAAATTCTGAGTAGTGATAAACGTTCAAAAGTAAAATATTGAAATAATGGTTTTTAATTTTTCTATAGATTTTACTATGTCAAAAGTGTATGAAAATTAGATGTATTGTACTAGGCTGTATAACGAGTCCAAAAACTATTATGATTCGAAAAACTTATAAAAATTAACGGAAACAGGTTAAATTCTATTGTTCCTGCATTCCGTTAGGGAACGAGTTTTTTTTTTCTTCTTAAGTTTGAAAATTTGTTCATCAACACATGGCTGCACTGAAAACCCTATAAGAGTGTTTTATTTTATTTTATTTTATTTTATTTATTTTTTATTTAAATACCACTATTTGCATCAAGAACGTTTGCGCAATCAGAAGGCAAATGTTACAGACGACCAAGCGAATATTAAAAAAAAATGGTCTGAGATGCAGTAGAAAATATTGTTATACATATTTTTTTCTACCAGCAACGCCATCTGTTAGCGTACTTTGCAACGAGTTTTGAAGTTTGACGAGAATAAAGTTCCTCGTTTCCTTGGAATTCATCGAACCATACATTTCTATCCGCTTTTCAATTTATTTTTTAAATGATTGGCTACTTTTAGGATGCTCGGCAACGTGAACATTAAGACTAAGTGAACTTGTGTTTAAATAGTTCGACCTGAAAAACGCACTAGCATGCTTTGTTTCATAAATTTTCACTGTATTTTGTTTCATCATATTTTTTGGGTGCAATTCTTGGTCTTTAATACGGCAAGATTTTATTCTAAAAATAATGTTTATTAACTAAGTGAACGGATATTAAAAACACCCGTCACAGGTTTTAAAACATTCGCTTTACCCTATACTTATTTGTGTTTAATTTTTGCTGTCTTGTTCTCATCTTCTTGTACTTTAATAGAGAAATATTTTATACCACGAAAAAAATTTCTTGACCCATGTTTCTAAACATTTCTGCTAACCCTTATCATTCTTTACTCTATTTATTGTTATTTTGTGCACGAATTTATTGTTGTTCAAAAGGGAATTTTTACAACATTCAGATAAATATTTATCCTATCTCAGGTTTAAAATCATTCGTAATAGACTATAATAATTTGAATTTATTTATTTATTTCTTGACGTTTTGTGCATGAATTTTTTTCTTTTTGTATAGTATCAAGGTTTATTGGCTTTGCTGAATATCATTAAAACTTGCGGCATGCTAAAGCATTTATGCTAACCATTCTCACTTTTATTTAACCTGTTTCTAGATATTTTTTGCTTGCATTTATTGTTTTTTTAGTGAAAAAATTTGCCTTACATTAAGATTGATGTTTATTGACTTTGCGTACGGTAATTGAAGAAATCCTGTTGCAGGCTTTAAGCCATTTGAATAAACTTAACCTGCCCCAGGTATCAAAACATTTGCACTAACCTCGTTTAATTTGTATTTATTTATTGATGTTAAGTTAATTCGAAAAGCATTTTGTACCACTCATAAGTCAATGTTTATTAACTTTATAAATTATCATTCAAATTTTTTTACATAAAGTTTAAGCCTTTTAGGTTAAATATTTTCATTCTTATTTACTTTAAGTTTCTTAATATTTTATACATATATTTGATGTAGATACAAACAGAAAAAAAAATGCGTATTAGTGCATTTTAATTTCGTTTTCGCTCAAGTTTTAAGACATTTCTGTTAACTGTTATCAATTTTAAGTACTTCATCTTTTTTAAAGTTTTATGCATGCAATTGTAAAGTTGAAGAAAAAACTTCGTTAAAATGAATATTTATAATTTTTTTAAAGGCTAATTAAAAAGAAAGCTTTTCATAGGCTTTGAAACATTTGTTATAACTTGCTCTGATTTGTATTTATTTATATTTTGCCCACCCATCCTTTGTTGCTTAATAGATAAACGCTTTGTACCACTCATAAATCAATGTTTATTGTTTTTATACGAGGTCATTAAAATGTTTTTGGCACATTAATCCATTATGTTCTAATCATTTTCATACTGTTTCTTGACACTTTGTGCATGCATTTATTGTTGTTTTATCGAAAATTTTTCACCGCATTGAAATTAATGCTTAATGACTTTGAAAAACCTTTTTCAGGTTGTAAAACATTTTTATAACTTGTTTTTTTATTAGTGTTGTTTATTTCTATTTTGTGCATGTTATTTAGTACAACAAAATTCTTTTCTAAGTGAATATTTTGTTTATTTATTTTGTGCATACAAGGTCATAAAGAATTACTTAAAAGTATAAATTATCTGTGGTATTTGCAGTAATTATTCGTAAATACAATTTTTTTTTCTTAAGAACATTGACATGCATGTGTTTTTTAGTATTATTCGCAAAAGCAAGAATTAAGTAGAAAAGTACAAAAACCTTATACTATCAAGTTTCTTCATTTGCGTTTATAATAAAAGTCTTCTTGGTTTTTCTAAATAATGGACATAAAACGTAACAAACGCGACTGAGAAACGTAAGACATTAAAAAAAACTAAGCATATAAAAAAAACTGTAGGTAACTGTGCCTGGTGAACATGAGCAAAATCATGAAGACAATCTAAAATCTTACTTGAAATACATTATTTTTGCCAAAACGTTCTTAAAACTGTATTTTTTACTCAAATAGCATTGATTGTTCATTTACTTATGCGTAATAATAGCGAAGTTATATTGGTATTAATATTTGTGTATATTTTGTAGCAAAATTTGCTTTTTTTTTGAATAACAATAAAAAGTTTAGCATGAGAAGCTTAGTTCCTTATTTTATATATTTATGTATATATATTCTATATTCAAATTTTATACAATTTTATATTTTGTGAGTCTAATAAATTATGAATCTAAAAAATGTGAATCTAGAAATTGTGAATCTAAAAAATGATTCCTCATTACTTTCAAAAGACGTAGAGGGAATTTTCTATGGTGGTAGAAATTTGTGATGCGCTTTAGGATTTTCGTTTTGTTATAAGTATTACAAACTTAGAATTGTTTTTCTCCTTTTAAGTTCATTTAAAAAGCGTAGTTTTTAAAATGTTTTATTTTATTCCATTATTTATTCTTTTTAGTTATGTGTCTGTTAGTTTTGTCGGAGAGCTGTCGAAATTACTATTGTTGAAAAAGAGAGATAAATTTTGCTTGCAACATTAAGAAGCAATTCTAACAAGCATTACCATTTGGCACGAAGCTCTAGCTGAAATTTGAGCACTCTACTTAATTAGAAAAGTGATCGAATTTTGATGTGTTGAAATTGTATTTAAAGATTAATTCTGATTCTGGTTACAACGGCAAGGAAAAGATTTTAAACTTGTATTATCATCCAGCACTAAGCTCGAATTTAAATTTGAGTAATCTAGCTAAACGAAAAGTGCTGGGAATTTCGATTCATGATAAATTCAGTTGGAACGACCTAAATCTTGTCTTGTCATCTAGCATAAAACTTCAATTAAAATTTGAGGTATTTGACTAGCTGAAAACGGTCAAGTTTTGGCTCGGTACCATATCGTGACAATTTCTGCTTGTAACGGCCTAGATACAGTTAAAACTTGCGCTCTCTTCAGATACCTGTAGAAAATATTTGAGTTTTCTGGTTAGTTAAAAAATTATCAAAATTTCAATTTCAAGATTGTCTTAGCATTAAGATGAAAGCAATTCAATAAAAACGTAGTAAAATCACGGAAGGATTTCTTCTTTTCAGCAAGTAGACATAGTCGATGGTCAATGGGAAGGAATGAGACAGCAACGATATACAGTTTGGATATTTTATTTTATAACAGGCGTTAATCAGCTGACCTAATTCTGATTTTGCGATGTTCAATTCCATACCTGGTAATTTTGAACCCAATCAAGAAGACAAGGTAACCCCTGGATCAAGCACTGCGACAAACTAGCCTTTGTGGAGCTTTTCTATGAACCTAATCCGGATTCGGTTAGCCCGACGGCAGGGGTATTCTATCACATGATCTGTTTACCACATCGCGAACCGAGAGAAGAATTCGAGTTAATCAGCCATCTCTGGAATTCGGACCTGGGAAACCTTATTGGGAGGCGAACGCTCAATCCTGTGAGCCACAGCGGTTTCAATTCGGATATTCGGTCCGTAGCACTATTTCCATTTTATGTTAATTTTTTTAAAAAAGAATTTCTTTTTCTAGTTTGGCAACAAGGACGGCACGCCGGAAAATCAAATCGCCCGTCAAAACTTGGTGGTATTTTTAAAACTCATTCATTAAGACTGCCCCTAATCCAGGGGAAAACTATTATGATAATTAACATGCAAGTGTATTCTTATGTAATAAAAACTGATTGTTGGTTTAGAATGCAGGTAGTACCGCAATTACGAACTTTAATCTATATATCTTTACAAATTCTTATCAAAAGGAAATAAAAAATTTATGCACATTAAGTGCACAAATTAAGACACAAAAACGCTATCGAAATCTAAAGAAACAAGACTGAGGGAGGCGGGACTGAAAACTTCAAAACCTGTTTAAGATTGCTGGATGAAAGAGAGAGTAGTTGAAAAAGGAGATTGTTATAAACACTACCTAATTTTATCTGAGAATCAAACTAGTTAAAACTTTTTTTCTAACTGCTTATCTCAATAATAATAAAACCAATTTCGATTGCGTGGTTGTTTATTTAAATATTAAATTGTGACTCATAATGCGCATTATCTTTTTAATTCATTTTTGTGAAGGATTCTGAAAATAAACTTTAATTGCTGTTATTAATTTTTTTTCTTCCAAACAGAAAAAAAATTGACCCACAGTTCCGGGGGTTGGAGAGCGAGTAGGGTGCTGAGTCTCCCAGTTAATATATATTTTCGAAAATATACATAGGTAAGCAGATGGTTACCTCTGAATTTCTTAAGGTAATAAAAAATAGCGTGGGTGCAAACATATAGTGTACAAAATTAAAGGTTTGAGGCAATATAACTACACGCTACGCTTTTCGTCAAGGCGACATTTTTTACAGCAAGCTGTTCCTGAGTATTGTTTCCAAACAAACAATTTAAAAGTTTCCAGCCCATCCACTTGGCAACAGCACATTACACGGAAACATTTATTCACCTACTTGGAAATCGCAGTGTTATGCGCAAAAACTTTTCCTAAGAAATTGCTCTCCTGAACTACTTGAAAATGTGACTTATCATTACATTGTTCCAAGCCCTTCATAGATACGGAATGTTTTCTGATTGATTTTATTGTTATTTATCTTGTAAATCATTAAAACAATGCAACTTTAAAGCAAGTTTATGCATTTCTAAAATATCTTGACTGTATTTATACAGTGGGGTATTTGTTATGGATTATTTTGTACAAAATAATGAACGATATATAATTTTATTAATTCGAAGCTTTTTTTTTGTTGCATATTCCCTTTCCAGTTCGAAATACGAAAATCCCCTAAGTTGCAATTTCTTTTTCGCATCTAACAATATCAAAAAGATTTAGAACGTTATTAAAGGTAATAAGGAATGAAAAAAAAAAAAAAACTCTCGGCAACCCTTGTCGCCGACTGTATTGATTCTATGGCGCCAAATTAAAGACAAAAGACGCGTGTTTTCTTATTTTTGGAGGTTCGTTAACAGATAGATGAAGATGATAATGAGAGCTTAATCAGCCTACCCTGGCGACCTTTACATTCTTTCAAGGAAAAACAACAGCCTCTTCTTTTGTCTTTTTTTTACTGAGAAAGAAAAAAAATCTCAATAGTTTTTATTTTTTTTATAGTCGTCCAAATCGTCTTTTAAAAAACGACGATCTTGCCGTTAGCATTTTTGGGAAGAAAAATTTTTCGAATTAAAAAGGAATAATTTATGTTTTAATCAATCTAAAAATATATTTCGAATTATTTCCTATGAAATAAAAGCCTATGAAAGAAATATATTTCGAATTATTTCCTATGAAATAAAAGCTAAACACAATAACAAAAACTATTCAGGCACACCATGAAATATGATTCAATAGAGCAGTGTTTCCCAAAGTGTGGTACGCGTACCCCCAGGGGTACGGGAACATTTTAGAAGGGGTACGCGTTCTTATGCAAAATATCTTGTAACAAACGAAATTTTCAAAAAAATTTATTTAAAATCAAAGTTAGCCTTGAAAATTTACGATAACGTATTTTTCTATTGGCTATTTTTTGCAGAGTTAACAGTTAATAATTAGTGGTGTCAACAGTCAGTTGTGATTTTTAATTTTTGTGCAATTTTTGGTTGTAAAAAATACATTCATTCTTTTTATTAATGGTACACAGCGTTACGAAAAATTCAGAAGGGGTACACAAAAGTCATAAGTTTGGGAAACACTGCAATAGAGGATACGACACCAACCAACCAAAAGCTAAACTAATTCCTAATTTCACAATTGTTTTAATTTTTGAGATGACTATGTCAGCAATGCACCATGGACTTAGTAAAAGATGTCAGACTCAGGAAAGGACAAATTATGGATTTCTTTGGGTCAAGCTTTAAGCTTCCATGTGAACTATTTATTTATTGCTGCACATAAATGCAGCCCCTTGCCTGCCCAAACTTCCCTTGAATCTATAAGACTAATGATCCACAAATTGTTAGAAGAAAAACGTACTTGGAAGCAATAACATACAAATGATTTTTAATAAAAAATTAATAAATCTCACAAAATGAATGAGCTGTTCTAATTTCTTAAATTAAATAAGAGAAATTTTTTATTGGTTAATGTTATTATCTGATTGATTCTACGAAATAATTATTGTATTTTCCAATTGAATGAAAAAAAAATTTTCACAGGAGAAATTAAAAATTCAAAACAAACGTATTGGGCAGGATAAAGTATTAAAAGAATTTTTTTTTAAAATCAAGGCTAAATTTTTCCACCATTTTCTGTGGTGCTTTTAGGCAATTGCCTAGTTTTATGCCCACCCCTATATGCTATCTTGTACGCTTATTACAAAGTACGGCTTAAATGCCCCTGTAAGTTGAAAAAATTAGATAGCGCAAGTTTAAAGAACATATCACAAAAATATGTCTAGGTTTTCGGTAGGACCTGCTACGAAAACTGCTCGGACAAGAAGACCATTGCAAACGATTATTGTATGAAAAATCTGGTTCAAATCGTCATGTAATTTGATCCTTGATGCTTAAGAAATAGCGCGTAATAATTTAGTAGAGTATAAACTAGTTTTTTTTGTTTTTGCTTTAGGAATTTCATTATAATGATACGTAGTTAGCAGATATCGATATTGCTTCGAGATATTTTCCAATTATACACAAACATACAATTACAACTTTTTACATCAACAATATTTCAGTCATCCGAATGAAATTTATCTACGCTCAGGATAATATCGTATTCGATAAATACAGTTGTTAAAAGTACTTGTGATATTATTTACGATGTTTATCAGAATCGATAACGCTCTGCGCAGTATCGCAATCGATTATACTATGATGGAACCATACATAGCACAATGGAACCACATTAAGCCTCATTGTGCGGCTCCTAATTCGTCTATGTTGCTGATGGCTATATTATTATTGCTGATAATGATGTTACCGATAAAACATGGATGTCACAAATAATTTTTGAAGCATAGTTATCGCGGTGTTTGAAAAATATCGACATTTATCACTCAGGTTTTACTGTAAACGCTTATAAAAGTTGAGGTTTTATTCATTAGATATTTGCAGAATATCCATTTAAATTTAGCTCCTTACGTGCTTTAATGCTGTTAGCTTTTATACCTCTCTTTGCCAGCATGCAGGCTATTTTTGCTATCATGTAGGCAATACGTAAATAACAAAATGATTCGCCAAAAACACGAGGAAATTGAAGGACTAAACCAGAAATTAATATTATATTGCAAACAGGGTACCATATCACCTAATATTACGTCAAGAACGCGTAGCAGGTTAAGTTTCTCCACCTCAAAAAAGAAACAAAGAAATAAAATAACTTTCTAAGCATTGAGTAATTTAAATAAATAAATTCTAAACTGTCTTCTTGATAAATTGTTAAAACTTTTTAACACCCCCCCCATTTGTTTTTACCCTCAATGGACAACAGTTAAAACCGGGATATAGTACTCGTAAGTAAATTGAATAATTCGGCTCCTTCCAATGCTCCAGGCTAATTGGAAAAGTCTCCAGTATTCTCTAATCAGCCTGATACTTATAAACTTATTGAAATGAGCCCACATACCTTTAGAACAGTGGTTTCCAACTGGCGGCCCGGGGGCCGCATCCAGCCTGCGAAATCTTTTTTTTTTGTGGCCCGAGAACTGAAATATATTAGTTATTTTTTTGCGGACAATTTTCGTAAAAATTCTATATGGGTTTAAAATACTTTTCTTGTTAATAAAAACCTAATTTCTTCGTTTATGTGAAATTTAACATACCAAACGGTGCAAAGAAATTTTTTTTTCAGGTTTTGCATCCAAGAAAATATTTCAAATACAAAAATAATCGTGTATGTTGCTCTTTTTTATTTAATTTATTTTTTGTATTTTGTGAATATAATTTAGCATGTGTGTATCAGAAATTTTCTCGAAGAAATTCTCCGATTTAACTTTTTGAAACCACTCATTTTGGACGAAAATATTTACACACGCATTTGTAATTTTTAAATTTCAATTGTAAATATCTATTCTCTGGTGGTTGCTGCAGACAAACCTAAATTTTTTCATTGAATATTTTGTGTGCCACTATGTAAGTTTTAACACTTTAATAATTAGATATCTGTTGCACATTAATTGTTTAATACATAGGTGCACATTAAAGTTATTGTAGCCCGAATTTTTATTATTTAATTAATATTTTTAAAAATATTATTAATAGCAATTAAATATTTTTAAAAATCTACTTGTTATTTTAATTTGTGATTCAATACTTTTGTTTTGTACAACTTGTTAAAACTCTGACAGTAATATTTGATGTTCCTTCAAACATAAAAGAGTCCTACAAAAAATTTTGATAAAGTTGCGACCCGCCATTTGATTTGTGTTTTTAATTGTGGCCCCGGCCTCATGTAAGTTGGAAACCCCTGCTTTAGAACAGTCATCACTATTTTAATGCGATTTATTTTCGATAGTTTGCAATAAGTGCGGGTAATGAAGGCTTATTGTAAAAAACATAAAATTAGCCTAAGATAATTCCGTCTAAGCAAATATAAGCTGATAATATAGGGAAGGAATATAGGGTATTTGTAATAAATTTTAAACACATTATGCAGATTAACGCTGCTGTGGTGATATCATTTTCGAAATTCACCTTATTTTCTTGAGTTCCAAAGCTACTACCTTCAAATCACGTTCCTAGCAACTAAGGAAGTTTTTTGATTGTGTTAATAGTTTTTATTGTATAAAAATAATTTTGTTTTTAAAAAGTGCTTAAATGAAAATTAATTTACCTCATTTTTCACGGTTAGTAAAAAAAAAGGGGAGAGAAATTATATTGAAGTACTTCTAAATAACTTTTGTATAATAAATTTTATGATCTGATTTTTATTTTTAGAATGAGGGGAGCCAAAATCTAGAAAATGTGAGCCAAATAGGTCAGCCAATTTGATTTTATTATTATTTTTGCTTTTGGAATGAATTTCATTATGTTTCAAATCTATTGCGCTAATCAAAATATTTTCCACACAATAATAAAAGGACTTATTCAATATATTTTCATGGCGAAAATAAAATTATTTTTGATAAATATTTCTTATTATTTTGCTTAATATTTTTTTTAAATATTTAATTAAAATCTATGATGATTTTTGTATCATGTTTAACAATACGGTTATTAAATACCAGAATTTGAGACAGGTCGGTTAATAATGTCAAAGACATAACTATATCACAGAAATTAAAGAATGTTTTACATCAGTTTGATGACATTTAAAATTACATAAGTTTCACGCAATTATTGTTTCAAAAATTTCTGATTACTTTTTAATAAAAAAATAAAAAAGATTAGATATATTTTTTTTTTGTCAAAAGCTAATAAGTTAATAAAGTTAAATAAGTCTTGGAGTCATGTGCAATTTTTTTCCTAGTTCATACTAGCAGTTACAACATTTAAAGAACTATTAGAAAATTATTAAAAACTAATGAGTAAATTACTTGAAATTCGTAAACACTGTTATTAAAGAAAAAAAGAATTAAATCAAGATTAGAAAAAGGTCTGGATAATCAACGCTACACCTTTAAATTTAATGAAATGCAAAACTTAAATAAAAAATAATTTTTTTTGTTGATATTTATAAGGTATATTATTTTATTTAATGAATAGTCTTCAAATTTAAAACTTTTTTTTAAAACAAATTTTAGTATTTCTCTGCTTATTACTTTTAATAATTAACTCATTTTTCTAATCGAAGAAATGACAATAGAGAACTTGTACACCATTTTATCAGTCCCTACTCTCAACAATAGACATTTGGCGACATTTAAGGACTCTACTTTCGTGTCGCCAAAACTATTTTCTTTGGAATAATTTTTTTTTCTTCAAAAGAACGCAGCTGCCAATTGGTTTCGAGCATCTAGGATGAAAAAGTGAAAAAAAAATCGTTTGACGTTTTTTGAGACACCAGTAGAGACAAAATTCAAGATATCAATTTGGACTAAAACAGAAAAGAAAGGATAAGTTATCTTTCAGATTAATAGTCATTTTTCGAATGAGTTGCTATGAGGTTGATTATTCTTAATTTTAAAAATATAATTGTTGAAGAGTCAAGCTAGTTGTTATGAATAAATGTTCGAAATTTTAACTAATATGCGCAAATTATGGATACCTGCTTTCGATTTCAATATGGTCGAAATATTTCGGCTACTTTCACGCCATCTTGAGGAAATGGAGTTCACTGAGTAAGTAGTACATTATAACTTATTAATTTTTAGTTATTAAAAATTATTCAAAAAAAATTTTTTACGCAATATTCCATTAGTTAACTGAGTTAATTTGGCTAATTCCATGAATATTTTTAATTTTGTTTAATTTCGTGTATTATTTTTACAGTTCGGTTTATACCATGGATTTGTTGATAGTTAATTTGCTTAATCCCATGTATTATTTAATATTCAATTTGGTTCATGGAATTAGTTAATAGTTTATATAAATTTTACGAATTAATAAAGTTAACTTTTTATTTGGTACAATATGTTAATTATGAAACTTGAATAAATTATTTTTATATTTATTTGCATTTTATATTAATTTTAAATGAAGTTTACTTGCATTTGTTTTGAATTTCCGACGCGTTCAAGTTATTGAATTAGCAATAATGACTTATTCACCTTAAGAGAAAAATAACAAAGTTAAAAAAAGAAATACTAAATTATTCTTTCTTAACCATTTTGTATAAAGTCAATATGTATCGAGCGTTCAAAACAAGGTGCTTATTTACAAGACAATTTTGTTTGCTTAAGAAAAAATTATTTAGTTGTTAATTTATAAATAACAGCTCTGTTATTGTATATAATATTCACTTAAGCACTTCTTTGTATCTAAATATAAAAAAGCATTCTAATAAAGGCGCTTATTTTGGGGGCAATCGTATTTTAGAAAATAATAGTAAGTGTTATTGTAAATAATATCTCTAAAAGCACTTTATTTAAAGTTGGAGTTCAAGTTGGTTGTAAATTTTGGTTTCGATATTAGTATAATTTGAAATATAAATATTGATTTAAGTAGTTTAAATTTTTCTCATGCTTTAATCAACTTATAATATGCAAGCAAACGGTAACATAAAAAATATTTTCTAAATAACTATTAATCGATGCCTTAACAGTATTTAAATTAAATTTATAGTAATTGTTAGTTTAGTTCTTTTAAAACAAAGAGTTAAATATTTCGTATTTTTTTAAATTAAGTCTTTCTTGATTGCGGCATGGGGTTTCGTAGTTTATTTGATACTGAGTTATCAAGGATTAGGCGGAAATTTTTATAGTGAGGATTAAATTTTTGCCTGGTAGAAATGGCTGTTTTATTGGTAAGTGCTATTAGTTAGTGATATGATATTGAGAATCAAAACACCAAATTTGATACGAAGGTACCTAAGGGTATGCTAATGTATGTTAGCCTAGACGCTCTCTGATATTTCGATATGAGAGAAGGAGGTCGAATGGTTAGAAGATTTTAAACATAATTATCTGACAAATGAAGATTTTTTTCTAGATATTTTTTCATGTACATTCTAGAATACCAGTTTAACAATGCGCATTGTTAGTTTTTTCAAAGAGAATTTATTATTGCCATGTATGCTTTTACACGAATTTTTATTGGAAACAGAAATATTTCTTATCATAGTAGTATAATTGGGAAAACTGTTTATAGATTTAACACCATTAATTAATAATCACCAAATATATCACAGTGACCTTCCTCGTGCTTCGATCTATCTATGTGCCAAATTTCATCGCTTCCGGTTAGATGGTTTAGGAGTTTTTAAAGGACAAACAACCACAGACAGTCATTTATTTTCATTGATATATAGATTGCTTAGTTTTATTTAAGTATTATTTATGTCTTAGTGTTTGATGTATGAAATTGATACATTTCCTCATGTATCAGTTATATTTTATGTCATTTATGTTATGTTTCAACTGTAGATGTATCATTGATTTTTTAATTTTTTATTACCTGTTTTATTTTTTCTTTTATTAAATGAACCATCAAATGCACTTTCGTTTATTAGCTTAGTTTGGGCCCGAAATCTTTTAGGCAAATGAGTCCCGAGATTATCGCTCTGTTCCTTTTTATCAAATGCTATCATAAGCTCTATTGTGGATGGAGTATTATTTTCCGACTTATTTCTGAAATAAACAATCATAATTGCAGTTTTCATTGGTAGTTACATCACCGTTATCCACTATCTATGTTGCTATTATGCGATACAATCTACGTTGAAATTATCAGTACATGTCTTTAGGGGTCTGTTCAGACATTTTGTGAAAGGTCCGGTTTTTGTGAAATTGTGAAAAAATTTCTCACATTCTTTCAACCAGGGTCCTGCTTTTATGAATTAGTGCAAATAGGGTCCGGTTATTGCTAAAAACTTTTTCAAGGAGTTTTTAAAATTGTAAAGAGATACAAGATTATGCTCAGCACTCAAAAATTATAATAAAAAAAATTAAAGTTTCAAAAATAAACAGCAATTGCTGCTTCTAAATTAGAGATGCAACGTACAAATATTTGGTATTTAGCCTATACTGCTGAACGCGGAATATTCATTTCGGATGAGTAATGGAAGAATCGTCTGCCGAAGACAAAACTTAATTCGTTTACATCCATCTTTCTTGTTTTCTGCCCTGGGAAGGGTTTATTCAATTAACAAAACAATAATGAAGATAAATAAATTTGTGAAGGGTCCGATTAAAAGAAAAATCATTTTGTGAAGGGTCGGTTTTTAAGTTAAAATATTTTGTGCCGGGGCCGTTTTTATGAAAAGATATTTTGTGAAGGGTCCGTTAAGCGTTAACGGACCCAAATTTCTTCTAAACAGACCCCTGGACATCATTGCAGTTTTCATTGGTAGTTACATCACCGTTATCCACTATCTATGTTACTATTATGTGATACAATCTATATTGAAATTATCAGTACATGTCTTATAGAAAATAGTCGGCCAAAGCATATATCATTATTGTAATATGTTATCAAAAAATAAATCTGTGATGTAATCTGAAGAAATTCGGTCGACAATTGGTTTTTGGTCAAATTTTGTTGACCCTTAAAAGGATTTTAAATGTTTTCTCAAAAATAGATAATTTTTTTTGCAAATAGTAATTATTTTTATATCTAACAATCGAAGAAATTAAAAAACAATCCTAATCAAAAACTTTAGGATTAATAATTGAAAATTTCTTCAATGCGTTTCTATTCAGTCCAGTGTACTGGGAAACAGCACAACCGAAAGCTAATTCTCGTAGTAAGTATCGTAGCGCAAGTATTGTGCTGTTAATGTATCCATGTTTTGTAAGCATGTCATAAGCTTTTTTTTTAATTGAACGAAATTGAATCATAGTTCTTATTTTAATTTAAATGTCGTTTAGTTTTTGTTATTTATTAATTTGAGCTTTAATAAACAGAATGAATGAAGCACGATAATTTCTACGTTGCAGTACTCGAACCATTTAAAATAGTTATGAGATATCTCAGAAATGTGAGCCGAAATCTATTACTTAGTGTTAGGTGATATCGGAGTTTTAAATTGCGATATATTGCCAGGAAATATAAGTATTTCACACATTATCTCTATATTTTTTTAATTAAATTAATATACATTATTTTAGTTCATCAATTCATTTTCGTATGGAAAAAATTTATCAATACTCATGATGATACCGTATTCGATAGTAATTGTTATGGAAATTATTCGTGATATTATTGTAATTAATGTTTGTCATTGTCAACAAGTATTACGATATTATTCGTATTCAATGTTGTTATCCCTATTACTGTATATTTATTGTTTTTCTTAATTATCGCAAGGCTTAGTTAAACGAATTTATTGTAAATAAATTAATATGATAGCATATCAATCGTGGGGATTCAAGGAATATGCGATTTGAGACATTGAATTGAGAAACAATATCTAGTTAAGGGGGACGCACGTGATATTTATGTAGACTTTAATTATATACTTTAAATATTCATGCGCTCAAGATATTTGTAATTTTTTTTTTGAAAAAGTATTACAGAATTTATCTAAGGCCGTAAATTTATTTTCTACCAATTCGATTTTATTGGTTTCTTAAAGGTGAAATTTGAGTCCTTTAACGGAGACTTTATTAAATTTTGTACCATTAAACCGGACTTTTCACAGAAAAATAGACCCTTAACCGTATTCTTCTTTTCAAAAACACAGTCAATGATGTCATTAATCAATAGTTATAAAAGATCTATTATAGAAGATTTTTTCACTAATTTTATTCAAATGGACGCGGAGAAAAATAAGGATTTTATTACAAATGGACGCTGAGAGAATTAATCCAATCTACACTAATTTAAGATCCAAAAAATCTGAAGAGATTTTTCATGAATACCCATAAACTATTTTAACAAATTCTTGTAAGTAGATTTTTCAGAATTTCATAAAAACAAAGCTGGATCCTTAACCAGTCTGATAATTCAAGATATTCAATACGGTTAATGTATTCCTTCGCAAGGTTTTAATTTGTTGTAAAAAAATTCAAAGTTAGAATTAAATGCATTCTTTTTCAAGTTTTACATGATTTTTATTTGCATTGCCTTAAAATTTTATTTGATAAATAATTTATGGTTACCAAAGTTGAAATAGTTTAACAGGGGGATAACCTTTTAATTAATTAATTTATTTATTCAATTTATTTTTGCTGAAAATTAATTTGGAATTTATTTTTATAACTATTAATTCATTCACTAACTTTTGAAATAATTCATTACTACTCTGTCGAAATTAAAAATTTTTTTTCTTTACTTTCTCTTGCTATTAAAAGTATATCTTTGCATATGTCACTGATTTTTAACTAATGCCACTGAATTTATTTTGTCAGATTCTCAACTTATAAGAATGAAATGTTTTGTAAAGATACCTATAAGAGTTAATTTAATAACTGTTAAATTTATGCAGCTATTAACGTAAAACAACCACGTATACCATTGCTTTAACTATATTTGGTAAAAGTTGAATAAGTTAATCAGGGTATGATAATGAATTCTTCTTAAAACAATTCTTTCAGTCAGGCCAACTGTGAGAAGTTTTCGTGCTTTTCCTCTCCCTATAACGTAAATGCGGGTTAGTTCCATCAAAAAGTCGAGTATTCCAAAAGTCAAGTATTGGGAGAAGGCAAATTTCTCCCAATACTTGATCCAAGAGTAGCCTTGTCTGTGGGATTGGGCTTAAAGTTAAGGGGCAGAGTTGAACTTAGTTATTCGTATTCTCAAAATTGGGGCGGCTGTTCAACGCCGTTTATAAAATAAAATATTACACAGCTAGACGCTTCATTATGGACTGGCTGGTCAAAATCGTATTTGAATCGTTCTTTTATTTACTGTGGTACTTCCAGACAATTTTTTTGAAAGCCCCTTTAACTTTTTAAGGGGCACTATATTAGGTGGGCCAATGAAAGAGCATCCATGCTTCTTACTGGGGTTTGAACTTGGGACCTTTTTGACATGAGGTCAGCTCCCTTGACCACTGTACAATCTGGTCGGCGGACTTATAGATTAAAAATAATGAATTAAAATCATCATTGATTCAGTATTTATTTAGAAGATTTTGAGTTGTTCAATTTCAGAATAAAAAATGTTTTGAAGAATCTGTTTTTAAATTAAAATATTTTGTGATAAGTCCTTATTTACGATAAATATTTTGTGAAGTGTCCGTTAGTCAAATAGATCCGAAACAAAGAAAATCAAATCGAATACTTTTCGGTGCTGTAGTGCTGTCACTATGCTGTAATCGAGCCTAACAGTCGTCAGTCCTTATGGATGCTGAAAGTCTTGTCTGTTACTTGGGAGTCGGCGGTGAAAATTGTTTGTTAGATCTTGATAATATTTATTGTTTTGATTTTTTGCTGTTGTTCTTTATATTGGGTTGTTCGCAGTGCCTTATTAGCGCCTAGGCCCAATAGGCACGGCCCTAGGGCCCACACTTTCTGGGGGGCCTCAATAATTAGTGAAAAGTCCACAATATTACTTTTTTTAAATACTGAAAGAAACAGTTTTTTTCAAGAAAGGAATTTTTTTATTTCTAATTTTCTTTATATTGTGATAAACCAAACTCGTGTAAACATTGCACTTATCAAATCCGAAAGTACAGCTGAATTTTAATTGGTGCAATTTTTACTCCAACGGCTTAAGCAAATGCAACGAGAATGCACATTTGCAAGGTCTCTTATAAATGATTAGTGTCAACAAAGCTTATTCTTAACAAATATGTAAAGCTTTAGATGGAAGGCTTACAACCTTTAAAATAATTCAGCTAATCACTGACTTATAGCAAAAATCACTGATTTCAATTGTTTGTGGTCTGTGGTCACCAAACAATTTTTATTTTCATTCAACATTGTTTTTTTGTTTTATATTTTGCTTTAATATTTAGATGCGTAAACTTTTATCTTAGAAAAATAATTTTCAATTGTCTGCTTTCAAAATTTTTTAAAATGTTTCTTTTGAATCATGCAGCTCAGTAGATATTCCTTTTATTGTTAGGACTACTCTTCAGAAATTTAATTGCAAATTATTTTGTTAGGGGCCCGGAAAATATTGTGGGCCATGGGCCTGAATTTGTCTTGATCGGCCCCTGGTTGTTCGTAAAGTATTTTTTTTTATGAAAATGAAAAGCAACTTTCTTTAAGTGTTAAGTGAGTAAATATTATATTGAATCATATATTGTCCATTCTGGTCCAATACCTTGTGCAATTTTTCAGGATGTAGCATGATTAAACGTGCTTAAAGTTTTGCTTTTTGTTGGCAAAAAAACTGACCAAGGTGATTTTGACCTGCTTCTTTAAAGTAAATGTTTTACCGTCTAAAAAAATTTGTAGAGAACAGAGCATCGTTGTAGACAACTCATTTCTCTTCCCTAGTGATGATGCGTTGCAAAAATGAATTATTTACTCGACGTTTGGAAAGCAAATCGCAGACATTCCGTAAGATCATGAGAAACCCATATGTTGAGCTTATGGATAAAATCTTCGGCTTTTCAAACTGTCATGATAAATTTAATTTAATGTTAAATTAAATTAATCGATAAATTTAATGTTTCAGCAATCACAACAGTTCTTATTCCTTCAATAATGACTTTATTAAGTCTTTATTAGCTTAAACTTGCGTGGTGTATCTTAATCGAAATTTTACAATCAATGTTTAATACTGACGTATTGCCAATACGTTTTCTCCATATGCATCGGATAATTTCTTTCTTGCTTGAACAGCATTTTTACCTTTTCGATAGTAAAAACGTAAAATATGCCAAATATTTTGCTTTTCACTTTCTGTATTTGAAAGGGCACCAACGAAATAGCAAGCTTACAAGCAAGTCTTGCTATATGAACTATCAAATGTACAATATATAATGATTATGCAACTTAAATGTGGAGATGGTTGTAAAAAATTATAATTAAGTCCTCTGTTAGGAAACACAAAATTACTTTTTAAACAAACAAATCAGGGGTCTGTTCAGAGGAAATTTGGGTCCGTTAACGGACCCTTTCACAAAATATTTTAACTTAAAACCGGACCCTTCACGAAATAATTTATCTTTTAATCGGACCCTTCACAAATTTTTTTATCTTCATTATTGTTTTGTTAATCGAATAAACCCTTCCCAGGGGGAAAGAAAGACAGATGTAAACGAACTAAATTTTGTCTTAGGCAGACGCTTCTTCCTTTATTCCTCCGAAATGAATAATCTGCTTTCAGCAGTATGGGCTAAATACCAAATATTTATATGGTGCATCGCTAATTTAGTAGCTGCAATTGCTGTTTGAAAATTTAATTTTTTTAATTATAATTTTACGGTATTGAGCATAATCTTGTATGTTTTTATTATTTAAAAACGCCTTGAAAAAGTTTTTTTGCAATAACGTACCCTATTTGCACAAATTCGCAAAAGCAGGACCCTGATTGAAAGACTTAACGTTTATTTTATCTTCACAAATTACGAGTAATTTTTTCACAATTTTACAAGAATGGATCTTTCTCAAAATGTTTGGACACCAAATGTAAATGAAATTTCAGCAACTAAATGCCTAATGCGGAATGTTGCTCTCCGGAAGTTAATTACAAAAAAATGTAGCAACAAGTTGAAATATTATTTATTCTTCCTACCTCCATCAAAACGACGCCTTGATATCAGATTTTCAAATTAACAATCAATTTAAAAACATGTTTACAGCTTGCAAAAATAAGAAAACAAAGAAAATGAAATCGAATTTCCTTTCGGAAAAAAAAATATAAATGGTATTTCTGAAGCTCTTTTACAAAGGCCGATTTTTTTTCTATTTAATTCTTATCTTTTGGAATTGCGGCGTCGAATAGTAAGAATAATAAAAGACTGTTCATACACTTTCTTTTTTATCTTTCAGATATGGCTTTCATTACATTTAGATTAATTCAACAGGTTAACGAAAGTTGAAGATTACCTCCCCCAAATCACAGGAAACCTGCTAATACGGCTAAACAAAATGTTTACATGTTATGATAGATTGTAAATAAATAATTTTAGGTCGAAATGCGTGCCATTTAAAAGGTGTACAGTGTTTTTTCTAATAAAGAAAATAAAAGTTGTTTCTAATTGAAATAATAATGATAGCGCTATCAATTTCTATAAAATATTGTATCAATTACGGAATCAGAAAAAAGAGGTAAGCTTTTAGCTGTTTAAAGATTTAGTAAAGCATTTATATATTTTATTTTAAAATTGAACATTGCGTAAAAGAAGGCAGTATCGAGTTTCAATGTAATTTAAGAAGTTCACTAACTTTTATTTGCTGTGTTTGGTTTCAAGATAAGTTAAATTCATTTTCAGAACATTTTATGCGAGAAGTCAAACATTCATTGTAACGAAATATTATTTTATTTCTTTTTGGTGGTAGGCATCTTAGATGTTTGAAATTTTAGGATAAGTATCATCCTAATAAAATATGCATTTTATTTTGTACTATTGATATTTAACTAAATAACGGTTAATTTAACCTTATTTAATTAGTAGATTTACAGTATTTATATTGTAAATAGTATAAAAATTATATTTTATAAATTATGTCTTGTAATTAAGTTTGTCTTTAAAGAGGGGAAAAGAAAGGTTTTGTTAATTTTGATTCGTTATTATTAAAAATAGCCCATCCCATCTTCCGAGTTCTCCCTAGGAATAAAAGAGGGCCGGGCGCTGTCCCTCAGAAAAGAGCACTTAGAGTTTTGAAATAGGCACTCATTTGCCATCGTAAAAATTTATCAAAATGTGTAGTATTATGTTATAACTGAATTTGATCCTCAACAGTTTTTAAATTACCCCCTTATACTATTTTTCGTGTATATTTCTAAAAATAATTTTCTCTCGTTTTAAAAATAAGAGAAAAATTAGTAGTTTATAAAAACAATTAAAGACACGCTAATAGACAATCTTTGTGCAGAAATTTTTTTTTTTCAAAAACAGCATAAACTAAAATAAATTATAAATTAATAAACAACTTGAAAGCTTTTTTCTATAATTAAAACTGAAAATTTTGAGAAAATGAATATATATAGAGGTGTACTTTTTTTAAAAAGGTATTTATTTAAAAAATAATTTCAAAATTTAAAATCATTAAAAATTTATTAATACCCCCCCCCCCTAAAAATTTTGAGGGAGGAGAGGTTTTAGAGTTTGATATTTATCGTTATTTACGATGCATCAATTTTATTTGTAATTCATTAGATTAACTTATATAATTATTTCAGACAGTGAGTTGTAAAATTATTTAGTATAATTCTGTTTGATGACATTGAAGAGAATTCGAAGTATTTACCTATTATAAAAAAAAGGTGTATATAAACGTAAATCTATGCAAAAATTATGACGAAAAATCGAAGAAGAAAACTGAACTTAAAAGTGATCGATTACTTGTTCATTTTTTAAAGGTGATGCTGAGTTTGCTAATGTGGTCAAAGTTACTGAAAATGTCTCGGGGGGGGGGGGTTACATGAGCCAATTGAGAAAAAAAAACTGCCTGCTTACATTATTTTATTTTTTTCAATATTAATACCACATTGAACATTATAAAAAAAAATAAGAGCAGAGAATAAATCACATTTCTCAAAAGAGATATTTATTAAATTGTTTTTAAATATTTGTGTTATCAAATAATATTTTGTTTTATATAAAAACTTATTGTACATAAGCTTCATCTAACTTTCAGAAAACTAAAAATTCCTTAATCCCAAAGCTAAATTTTATTTAATTTTAAATAGATTTTAAAAATAATTTACTTATGCACTGTTAATAAAATAATTTCTTATTAATTCTGAAATTTAAAACTAAGCTCTTATTTATTCAAAACACTTATATTTCAAAAACATATGCATATAAAATCGTAAAAGTAAACTTAATGTTTACCACACGATTTATAGCAGAGATCACATTGTTTATCAACTTTGTTCCAAATTTAAAATTTGTTGATCAACCTTGTTCCAATTTAAAAAATTTTAACTTATTTTTATTATATTTTGCTTCCATTATGTTCTTGGGCAGGGGTGGCGAACCTTTATACACCAACGTGCCATTTTTTCTAAAAAATTGTTTAATGAAATCACAGACGTGCCGTCAAATAATTTTGACTTCATGATTATTGGGAAAATAATAATACTAAATACTATCAACTCAAAACTCTTTATTTAAATTGAAAAGAAAATACACTTTGCTATGTCTCAGTTATACGCGTAATTCAACTTGAAGTAGCATCAGTGGGACTTCTGTTATTGCAGATTAAATGACAAATAACTTATATTAGGTTGTAAGATATTAGTTTAAGCAGGACTGTTGATTTTTTTGCTAGTTATTTATTGTTAGCTTGTTTTTTATGGTTATTAATTGTTCTTTTAGTATTAATTGTAAATTTTTTTATTAATAATTGTTTATTATTTTGTGAATTTTAATTTAATTGTTACATATGCTTCATAGTGTGTGACACTTGTGTAATAACAATTCATAGTGCAATAACAATTGTGATCGGTGGCGTGCCCAAAATATTGTGTCGCGTGCCATAAATGGCACGCGTGCCATGGGTTCGCCATCCCTGTTCTAGGGCATAACTTCTTGAATATATAACTTCTGTTACTTTTTTTATAATACTTCCGATTGTGCTTGGCTTTTGAAAAAAAAAATAGTCTTAATGAACCATTAGCTAGGAAAATCCCTAATCTGCCCAAAAATTAAGTTTAAAATTTCTTACTCAAAAAGCGATATTGATTTTGGTTAGGATTGCTATAATTTTCCCCAACCCAAAATAACCCGGTTGAACACCTGGAAAAAAACCTAGGTTTTATCAAAATTGCATTTTATTGTTAATAAATTAGTTCTAGATATTAAGTTTATAATGGAATAAAACTCTATACAGTGATGTATTTATACTTCCATTGCTTCTATATACTACTATGCCTTAAAATTTTTAATCAATCTTTTTGAAAACACTCATAATTAGAAACTGCCAATAATATTTGAGTGAAAATAATAAAATGCAGTAATATGCTAAGGTATGTGTATCACAAAAATATATGATACTAATTGGCGATAGAATTAAAACTGTTATAACAAGTTACAATGTATCGAATCAAAATGTAATGAAATGAGAAAATAATTCATTTATAAAAATGTATGATTTTTCCTAACTTGTGACACTTGTTACAATCGTTTTCAAACGATGCTTTTAAAATCTAGCTAAATCATCACAATTAAATTAATGATATTAATACAGCAAGACTTACTTTAAGACTATAAAAAAATGGAACAAAAGCTTATAAAACCGTGAAAAAAACAGTGGATTGGGTTTTTTTTATTTATAAAAAAATAACCCAGGTTTTTTGTAGTTCTGTTCTGCTTTGGAAAAACCCTTTATTATTAACGATATTTTTATAAATGAATTGCTGAAATAGAATTTATTTATTTTGTTTTTAAGGTCAGACACAACTTTACTGCAACTTAGTATCTGTAAATAAAAACTAAAGGTTTTCTTTGGGTTTTCGACACTCAAAATATGACTTATTTTATTTGCCGAAAGAACTTCGAAGAACATTCAACTATATTTGTTGAGGATATGTTGTCTATATGTTGAACATACGTAAAATTCCGATTATTGGATCCTAAATTTTTCATATTCCTCATTTCTTATTTGGCATACTGTTTATAGTTTAAGTTTTTAAACAGTTTAAAGATATGTTTTTAAAGTTAATTAACTTTAAAAACATAACTGAAACGTATACTTAAGTATACGTTTCAACATAATTTTCAGCAGAAGATTTTCCTGCAATGGGAAATGATTTACAGTGAAACAGATTTACAGTATGAATTGACCTTGACGGTAGATAAAATTAGTATGCGAGTCAAAATTTTAATAGCGGTAACACCCAAAATTCGATATAATAATTTTTACATTTTTTGTTGTTTTTTGAGAAGTATATATTATACAAAACAATAGCCCAAAACGATTTTTTTCCATTTAATTTATTTTACAAGATATTAACAATTAAATTTTAAAGCTCTTTTTAATTAAAAAATAAATATCTAAGGATAGAATGAATGGATTTTAAAAAAATGTATCTCATTTTACGCTGAAATAATTGAAGTTTTTGATAAAATAATTATAATAAAACAAATGTTTAAAAAATTTAATTTTTATTGCAAAATTAAGTTGTAAAATGAAAAACAAAAATGTTGTTAATGTCGTACAAAGTTCAAACAAAACCCATTTCAAAGTAAATTTTATTCTGAACAAAATGGCTTTTCAAAAAAAAATGGATCGCAATTCCATAAAAAGTTATAGCTTTTTTCGCGAAACGCTGCACCGCGGTGGGCTCTGCCACTCCACTCCGCTGATCGCTCAATTGCGCTGTATCAGTTAACTT
>NC_092209.1:69885276-70000243 GCF_043381705.1 Parasteatoda tepidariorum
CCCCCCTTAGAGTACGTACATTTTATTAGTCTACCCCCCTTTTTCATAAAAATTAAAATAATTATGTTTTAAATAAAATTAAATATTTACTTAAGGAGTGTGTAGGATAAAGTCAAATTTAAATTTGGTGTATGTTTATAAAGTACGTACTTTGTATAATACCTCCCCCCCTCCCCATCGTACAAAACCGTACATAATAGCAAATCCCCTCCCCCCTCCCTTCGGGATGTACGTACTTTTTGAACGGCCCCTATTTAAAAAAATTCTAATCTTCATTAATAAGGGGATATTTATTTTTTATTGTTCATTTTTGAAAATACGTTTGTTTTTATTTGCCTGACGCAAACTGTCTTTGCGAAATACAGAATTGTACGTTGTTAAATTTATTAACCTTCTGTGTTGATATTTGAAGCAAATAAACTTATCTCGATTTCATCGTTAATTCAATACGATTGAGCAGTGGTAGCTCTGAAAATAGAATGTTCGCCTCCCTATAAGATGACCCAGGTTCGAATCTCAGCGGTAGCTGGTTGATACGAATTCTGCAACTGGCTTGCAACGACCACAGTGTTGACGTGAAATGTTCTCAGTGATGGTTGACTGAGCATGGGCTAGAATCAACACCTCCTAGAAAAGAGTAGGCCTCTGCACGGGTTACCATAAATATCCTTTAGTAGTCCAAACGTAATGACATATTTCGTATTTTCAACCACTGCGCAGCTTAGTACCCCGAACGTAATGACATCTTTCTTATTTTTCATCAACTGCGCAGTTAACTTCGTCACATCGGACTACTAATTTGATCCGTGCTGAGGCCTTCATTATTCTAGGAGGTGTTGCTAGAATCTCCTGCCGTCGGGCTAACTGGTGAAAGTTTTCTTTTGGGTTGGGTTCAAAATTACAAGGCTTACGGAATTGAATAAAGGTAGTTGTAAATTTAAAATTTAGATGGCTGTTCAACACGATAGAAAAAAAAACTTTATAAATTTTTTTTCTTCTCAAATTGAAGTCGACAAAATCGCGATACCTCTGTTTTTTTTTTTTTTAATTATTATATTTTATTTAGGCTTTTAAATAATACTCGTTAACATTATTTTTTCGACAAAGTTTTTTTTAATTTTTTTTACCCGAGTTATTTCAGCAAAGTATATTATCTCATCATGAATTGAAAAACAATTACAAGCAATCCTTAGAAACTTCCCGTATATGAAATGAAGTATATTATATTATATTCGTCGTTGAACAGCTGACCTAATTTTGGGTTTACGATTACTATTGTTCAACTCCGTTGCCATGTAATTTTGAACCAATCCAGAAGACAAGGAAACTCCTAGATCAGCACTCCCACAGGTATTGATTTGTTATGGAAACATGGCAGACTTTGCGACTTGACAGATTTAAACGTGCATCAGTCCCCATTTACTTCGACCGGCCTGAGATCGAACCCACGAACTCATGGACATGGGCCCAGTGCCCTACCAACCGGGCTATCCCGGCCATTAATTGAAGTATGTGCTTAATGTGATAAAAAATATAGCGATGATACAGATTAAATTAGAGGTACAAAGTATTGGCAAAATTCGAAAATTTTGTCACCGGCCAGATGTTGCATTTTTAACAATCGCCACTTTTTGCCCCTTTCTTTAAAGAAAATTGAATATTAAGTAATTGAATTTTAAGAAATAAAATACAAAATTTGAACGTGTGAAACTTAAAAGTTTTTCTAGCAATCTTCGTTCAATTCATCACTCTTTCCTCTGGCAATCAAACAGGTCTTGATATTCAATGTACTTGCTTTCCTCAATATTGTGCTAAATTTCAGTAGCGTTTTTCTTTTGCTTGAATATTAGATTTAGATAGATAATATGTGTATTTCTGCGAGTTCACTTTTGGCAAGGATTCTAAAAAATATACACTATGAGCAATTGATGCTTTATAGATTTTACCAAAAAATCTTTGAAATGAATTCTTACTACTCGACAAAAGGTTTCCTTAATTGAATTTTTTATATATTTCATTTCTGATAAATATAAAATATGCTTAGAGCTTATTTATGCTGTAGATTTGTGGATGCTATTCCGTTTTAGGGACAGTATTGCGATAATAGGTGCTTTTATAGTGATTCCCATTTTTCGTATAGGGTAGGGGTGCACAACCTTTTTGAGTGAAGGGCCACTTGCACAGCAGGTAGATTAACGAAAGGCCGCACGCATATTTAGTCATGTTAGCGGCAAATATGATAATTTTTATCAAAACATTTGTGTTCTAAGCACTAAATATTTTTATCAGTAAACTTAATGACATATTTGCAGAAAATTAAATGCTTTTAATTATTTGAATTTATTTAAAACTAAAAAAACTAATACTTATGTTTAAAAAAAATTCGATTTTTCACAATAATTAATTTATTCAGGGGTCTGTTTAGAAGAAATTTGGGTCCGTTAACGGACCCTTCACAAAATATCTTTTCGTAAAAACGGACTCATCACAAAATGATTTTTCTTTTAATCGGACCCTTCACAAATTTGTTTATCTTCATTATTATTTTGTTAATCGAATAAACCCCTTCCAGGCCAGAAAACAAGAAAGATAGATGTAAACGAATTAAGTTTTGTCTTCGACAGACGATTCTTCCATTATTCGTCCGAAATTAATGTTCTGTGTTCAGTATAGGCTAAATACCAAATATTTGTATGTTGCATCCCTAATTTAGAAGCAGCAATTATTGTTTATTTTTTAAAATTTAATTTTTGTAATTATAATTTTACAGTGTTGAGCATAATCTTGTATGTCTTAACAATTTAAAAACTCATTGAAAAAGTTTTTTTTTGCAATAACGGACCCTATTTGCACAAATTCATAAAAGCGGACCCTGGTTGAAAGAATGTGAGTAATTTTTTCACATTTTCACAAAAAACGGACCTTTTACAAAATGTCTGGACAAACCCCTGTTATTAAATATATACTAATATATTATATATTAATTTATACATATGAGTACATAAATATTGGGAGTGGATATAAATTCTAACCAAAAAGAAACTTACCGAATGAAAGTGCCAAAAATATAAGAATTTTAGAGTAATATAAATTTAAATTAAATATTTTAATTTAAGAAAATTAATAATGTTTTGAACATTAACTAAATTAAAAGAATTTTTTTTATTGCGTTCAGAAGCTCCCGCGGGCCACATATCAACAGTCGGTGGTACGCATGTGACCCGCGGGTCGCTGGTTTATGAACCCCTAGTATAGGGTGAATAAAAATAATTAATAAATCAATACTAAATAACACTTAAATCATGCACAAAACTAAAAGATATACTAACGCAAATAATGAAGCTAAAAAAAATCTCTTTTTTTTAAATTTTATTTGTCTCGCTTTCCGTTATTAAGCAAAACACACACTTCATACCTTTTAAGTTGTTCATACCATCAAAATAAAGGTTAACTGTATTCAGCACAGGGGTCTGTCCAGACATTTTGTAAAAGGTCCTGTTTTTGTAAAATTGTGAAAAAAATTTCTCGTAATTTGTGAATATAAAACAATGTTAAGTCACACTCTTTCAACCAGGGTCCTGCTTTTATGAATTTGTGCAAATATAGGGTCCGGTTATTGCAAAAAACTTTTTCCAGGAGTTTTTAAATTGTAAAGAGATATAAGATTATGCTCAGCACTGAAAAATTATAATAAAAAAAATTAAATTTTCTAAAATAAACAGCAATTGCTGCTTCTAAATTAGAGATTCAACATACAAATATTTGGTATTTAGCCTATACTGCTGAACGCAGATTATTCATTTCGGACGAATAATGGAAGAAGCGTCTGCCGAAGACAAAACTTAATTCGTTTACACCCATCTTTCTTGTGTTTCCCCTTAGGAAGGGTTTATTCGATTAACAAAACAATAATGAAAATAAACAAATTTGTGAAAGCCCAATTGTTAACAGACCCAAATTTCTTCTAAACAGACCCCTCATTGTTTGCATATTAACATTTATCCCTTATTTCGTCAACTTCTTCTTGTCTTTTTATTCTTGTTAAGGAATATTATTTAATATTAAAGAACTAAGTATTAAAACTTATCAATAAATAGATATTACATCACTAGAAAAGCTTTCCCACAGAACGGTAGCCTGAGAAATGGTTCCACAAGTTCGTTTCCTCACCTCTTAGTTTTTTACTTTGTCGCGACTTGATATCATTTCTTGTAGATTATTTTCAGTGGGACTGACTTTGTGATCGCCGTCGTTACCTTGTTCTGAACGTAATCTATTATTGAAAAGAATATATAAAGAAGTGTTTCTTAATTAATTAGGTAAATTTTTTTTTTTGAAACAAAACTTTCTTTTTTATTTTTAAATGTGAAAATTAATTTTGATATTATATGCTTAAGTATTATTTTACATTATTGAATTTATTACAAACGGAAATCTAATTTAAGGTGCCCATAAAGAATTAAATTAAAAAGTAATTAAATTTGTTAGGCTATCTTTTACTTAATTTTAATTTATAAAAACTTTTTGGATAAAATAATAATTTAATGGGTTTTTATTACTGATTTTAAATTTATAAATCTTTAGTTGTTTTCATTTTTATAAATAAAATTATAACTTATTTTTCCTCTTTTGGATTTGGACATAAGTCAATCAACTTTGTTTATTCAAAAAAATTAGTAATGTTTGCGATTGCGACTTCTTTTTTTAAAATCATTTAGCACTTCCAGGGGTCTGTCCAGACATTTTGTGAAAGGTCCGTTTTTCGTTAAATTGTGAAAAAATTACTCACATTCTTTCAACCAGGGTCCGCTTTTATGAATTTGTGCAAATAGGGTCCGTTATTGCAAAAAAAAACTTTTTCAAGGAGTTTTTAAATTGTAAAGACATNGTAGTCATCATGATATTTTGTGAAGGGTCCGTTTTTAAGTTAAAATATTTTGTGAAGGGTCCGTTTTTACGAAAAGATATTTTGTGAAGGGTTAATTGTGAAGTTTATTTTTAAGAAATTAAACCTTACTTTCCTTTTTCGTTCAGGATTCGGTAATCATTCAATTTAACTTTATTATTTATGTGAAATAATAATGATAAAAAATAGTGTTGTTTTAAAAGTGTTTTTTTGTTTAATTTATTTAGCACTTTGTTTTAAGCATACAAATAATTCTTAACGAACTTATTTTTTAAATTTTCTTTCTATATTGTTAGGTAAATATATTGATAAATTTCAATTTTATTTATTTTTTTATTATTTATTTTTAAACTAAAAAATCTTTCGTTATTTGCGCGATCATTTTTAGAAAATATAACATTAATATCTTCCTTAAGCGAAACATATACTTAAAATCATAAATTGATTTAAATCAATCTGAGTATGAATTTTTTATAGAAATCCGACTTTCTGCGCCTTACAAGTAAATGAATTTCAAAAATACTATATCGCGATGCAAAACTGACGATGCATCGCGATATAAAATTTCTTATATCGCCCAGTCCTAGTCACGAACTTAAAAAAAAGAAGAAATATATATTTGAAAGTAACATTTACTTTGTAATAATCTTCATTCTTTCCTGAGATTCGATCCAACATTTTATTGGTGTAAACTGAGAGTCGGATTCATGCTCTCAGGAAAATCCGGAATCGAATTCAACCGCTGATTTCACAGTTCAAAAAGATCGTGCATCCCTCTACCCTTAAGAGATTATACGCGTAAATTCGTCATTCACAAGTGTTAAAAAAAAGATCCAATTCAAACATGAGTTATATCCTTAATTATAGCAAATCGCACTTTAACATATTAGGTCAAAAATTCTGAACGTAAAAACTAAAAATATATTTGAATAGGGTACAGAAGAACAAAAAAAAGCACTCTTTTTTTTTAAGAACTTCCTGTTTCAAGGTCGGGAATCTCCGTTTTGCGTGGGATCGCAACTAAGCAAATATTTGGTAAGATACCTCCCCCCTTCTCGCCTCTACCCTCCTTCAAAGCCACCGGAAAACATAAGTGTGAAGTGTGCTTCAGCACTTGTTGCGCCCATTCATTGTTGTTCGATAAGGCGGGTTAAAAAAAAAAGTGTTCTTGAAATCGATATAAGATCTTGATCTTTTTCTTCGGAAAGTTGATAGCTAATGACATTGTGCGAAAGAATATGGAATTATGTAATATGAAATCTAAATTGTTTTGGATTACCATTTCTATCATTAAAGGTAATTATAATTCTTTTTTAAATAGTTTTGTTTTAAAATGTCTCATTTTACTTACAAAGAAAGTAAGTTCTGTAGATTGCATTGTTAAATGAAATTAGAGGATGATAATTTAAAAACACCAAGTGCTGATGCAATGTTTTCCATTTTAATGTTTAATTTTCTCAAATCATTTTGATTTGTTTATTTGTATCGTTATCATATTTAGTAAATTTAGACCACTTCCCACCATTAGTTAATGATGCTTTCATTTACATTATTCAGTGGTTCCCAAATGGTGTTACGCGGAATCCTAGGGTTCCTGGAAGAGTTAAACGAGTTCCGTGAGTTATTACATTTAGTGATAGTGATAAGTTGTAAAATTTGATTGTATTTGGAAAACATCACAGAAAGGAACCAACTTGAAAGGTATAACTCGTAGCCGCACCCGGGCTAACATCTACATGATTTTTTTTTAAAAATTTGCAAGTTTAAAATTTATTTGGTACCTCAGCGATTGTCGTTGGCGCAACAGATCACGATGAGGAAATATTCCCCCATTTTAAACGTTAGTAGTAGTTCTTTAAAGTTTTACCAGTGAAGTTTTAGTGAACCATAATGTGGCTTATTTCATTCATTTTCACCTTATGTATATAGACCAAAAACAAATCCATAACTACAAGAGACAAAGCACTTGGACTGAAAGTTTAACTATCGGGCACAAAATCTAATTTAAGATTGAAAAATTTTTATTCCTCCAATTAAATGTTTTAAAATTTTTTACCTTAACAAACTGCTTTATGAAGCCGGGGTTCCGCCAAAAGAAGGCTGATTATTTAAGGTTCCGCAGCAAAAAAATAAAGGAAAAAAAAAAAAAAAATGGCCTTCCCGATTTCGGCACCCCCTATATTATGTGGGTCTGTTTTTCAGATTTTTAATTCAGAGAAAGTACGTTTTTGTGTCTGATTTCGTATCTCAAATTATCATTATTATTTTTGCAAATTGAGGAAAAGAGGATTATAAGAAGTGTTTTTTATACGAAGGCACCGCATCATCTGCTCAAATATTTTCTTTAATTTAATAAATAATGACTTCTGTGATTTATCTCTTCATTGCTGGTAGAGAATTGGCCTCGCATTTCGAAATAGCATGACTACTTGGGTCCTTTTGCTATTCCAGCGTGGATGTCTTCATTTGATTTGCATCAATTAAAAGCGGGCTTTTTGATTTTATCTACGGAAAAACCCGGTAGATAAATTCTTAATTTTTTCTCTACATTAAATCACTTTACTATGCAATACTGCTCAACTATTATGTTACGTGTAGAAACTATGATATTTAACAGGGCTGATTGTGCTCCGGAAAAAATCCGGATTTTCGGAATTTTTGCTAACAGTAGATCGAAGGTTCAGACGTTTCAAAAAATCATTGATCACAAAAGTTTCCAGAAATCGAATTTTTTCCCGGTGGAACTTAAAAACTAGGTTTATTTTATTTGTTTGTAAGGGAGAGCCAAAGAGATACTTTATAAGCTTATATTCATGATTAATATTCATTTTTCATCAGTAAATAGTTCTCATAATCATAAATTCAAGAAAGAAAGACATTTGTAAATTTTAATTACTTCTCCAGGTCATCATAGGTATGTGTAAATGGTATAGGTATGTGTAAAATTTAAAATATATTTTAAGTAAACTAAGAAATATTGAGAAAAAGGAAAAAAACTTTGTTTAAATTTTTGTTCAATTTAAACTGTTTTTTTAAAAAAAACTCCAGAATAATTTTCCGGAATTTTGACTTAGGCTCACAATAAAATTTAAAAGTTATTTAAAAGTAGTAGTCAATAGTATTTAAAAGTTATAATTTATGCATTACTTGCTTCTTTTACCCTTTAAGTAATTGTGCTACACAAAATACAGTTTCGTTGAAATATTTTGTCTTGTGAAGTAATTCATTCATAAGAAACAAGATACTTGATCCATATGTACATAAATAATTAGAGAATATTGCATCAATAATTGTATTATTGTAAATATTGTAGAAGATTGCATAATAAGTGAATAATAATTCTTTTATATTATCAAACTATCTTCATTAAAGCAACATTACAACTACAGATCTAAGAAATCTTTAGTTAGCCTATCCATATATGTTATAGATTCCTATATGTAGAGATGATAAATTTTTTTTCATAATGGAAAAAAACTCCATAATTAATATTTCTGACTTAATATTTCTTTTATTAAAAGAAGAGTTTCTTTCATAAAGGCGGAAACAGTTTTTTATAAAAAGAAATATTAAATATTAAATTGAAATCTTAAACAATTTATAATTGCAATCATCTAACTATTTACAAGTCATCTCTATATATATTTCTCTTACACGGCGACAAAAAAAGCCTCATTACAACTCCCCGAATGGCAACGCTAGAAAATCGACCAATGATTGCCGCTAAAAATGTCACATGCCAAATCTAGCTGAGATGGCTCAACATATAGCGCTTTTAAAAACGGAAACTGAAATAACCAGAGGGAGCATAAGCTAGGCAGAAGTGAGTAGTCTTTGTCGATAGATCTCTATGTTAGTATTTTGTCGAAAGCGCTTTTTTTCACGAATTTATATATTACGAATTTATTTGACGATTTTTGATTTATATCACGAATTTATTTGTTTTACTAGAATTTATTTGTTAATGCAGGTTTTTCCATTGCAATTCACTTATTTAAATTTTTAATAGACTTAATTATAGCCAAAATTCTAACCTTTTTAAAGAGATATAAGTTTTAGAAATTTTATCTTAAGATTTTATACTATAGCACATTTCTAATAGGTTTAACGAATTACATGTCATTTATTTGAATTCAAATTTATTTTAATGACTTAGTATTTACTAAAAAGATGTCATTTTTTTTTAAAAAAAAGAGTTGTTATATGGATTTGAATGATTGTTTTGAATTCTTATAATTTTGTGCATTTGCAATCTACCTAAGTTAGTAGCGAGTAAAGCGAGCTTGGTTTGCGAAGCAAACCATATAAGATTGCGTAGCATTTTTCGGGGGTTGGCGAGCGTTAGGGAGCAGGGGGCGCAGCCCACTAGTTTAATAAATCATTTCAAGTGAAAATCGGAAAAAAAATAAAAGTTGAATAAATTTCTTAAAACACTTAAATAACTGTTTGTTTTTCAATGTCTTACACTAAGGAATATAATATTTTTATACATCTAATCATAAAATTATACGTTTATTTTAATTTATAAAATTAACTTAAGAATTTTTTATCCACGAATTTTTATTTTCAAATAAATGATTAATTTTATAAATTTGATTAAGTTGTAGAATACGTTAAAGGTTTTTTTTAAATATTTGTGCTAAAAATCATGAGAAATTTCAAAAACATTTTCAGTCAAAGATCGAAAAATAAAAAAATAAATAAATGAATAAAATAAATTTATTAATTAATTAAACTTGTATGTTTTCAAATACAGCTAAGGTTATTTTTACGTTTTTATAGCTGTACACTACTTTGCACAGGATTTACTAATATTATGAATTTAAGTTACTAATCTTCAATGTTATAAATCCAGTTTAAAAATTAGTTCTTATTTTTTTGTAAAAACACTGAGTTAAGAACAAAATTAATATCTAAAAATACTATTAGCTATGTTAGATTTATCATTTAAATAAATTTGTACTGAAAATTTTATTAATTTAAAGTTTTTTAACTAAGTAATAATTTTAAATTCGATGTTTTACTTATTTATTTTAATTTTTAGGTAATTCTATCATAAAACAGAAAATTCAATCAACTTAAAACAATATAAGGACACATAATTTATATAGAAATAAGTGCACATCTAGAAATAAGATGTTGTGAAAATAAGAATGATATAAACTAAAATTTCTAATTAGTTGTTATAATAAGGAATATGTTTAAATTGTGTATACAATTTTAATAAATAAAAAAAAAATTATTTTTTTTAAAGAAATTACCTGTATATTTTTATAAACTTTTAATGCTATATTAATTTTTTATTGTTTTTTGGAACTTTTCATTTACCTATATTAACAATTTTTCGAAGTGTCCGGGAAAAAAAAAGGTTTCTTTCGGACAAACTATAATAACCCTGTATTTAATGTTACTAAATATAATTTAATTTTTTTAAAATCAGTTTCGTTTCAACATATGTTGAAATGTATAAGAAAAATTTAAAACTTTAATTTAAATGCTATTTACAACGTGATACTTAAAATGTAAGGAACTATACTTTGTATTTATATTTTGGTCGTGGTGTGGAAATTCGGTAAGAGAAGTATTATTTAAGAAGCTGACCGCGATGTCTGATCGACCAGGATCAGACATCGTGGTCGATCCTGACATTACGATCTATCCATAGATATAAAGGCCCTATATTAGTCCCTGGATCTATCAGACATTCGTGGCATTCCCTACCATGTCTGTTAAAAAGATAGTCTTTAAAAACGGGACTAAATTCTTGGGCATGATTGGGTAAAGTTATATATTTACGTTAAATAATAAAATAGAATTTTGGAGAGAGAAGTACTAGCTCAGACGCTGACTACTAAGTATGTTTGGTAAAACGGGGCTAGATGCTTGGCCATTGCTGGGTTAAGTAATATATTTACGTTAAATAAATACTCAAAGATAAAAAGAGGATGGGAATAAAAGTGTATGTATATAATTATTTACCTGCCTGCTATGTTCATTGAATAGCACGCATGCAATGCCTTAGGCCAGTGTTTCCCAAACTTATGACTTTTGTGTACTCTTTCTAAATTTTTTGTAACGCTGTGTACCACTAATAAAAAAATGAACGTATTTTTTACAATAAAAAAATTGCAATAAAGTTAAAAAACGCAACTGGCTGTTGATACCACTAATTATTAACTGTTAACTCTGCAAAAAAAAAAAATAGCCAATAGAAAAATACGTAATCATACATTTTGATGGCTAGCTTTATTTTTAAATAAAAATTTGGAAATTTTCGTTTGTTGCAAGATATTTCGCATAAGAACGCGTACTCCCGCTAAACTGTTCTCGTACCCCTGGGGGTTCCACACTTTGGAAAACACTGCCTTAGGCCTTCTGTGGGACGCAAGCAGGCATATTTTCTAACTAGAGCTCAAAAAATTCGTAAACCCAGGAAGAAACAAAACAAGGAATAAATTCAGAGGTCTGATTAAGGAAAAATGTAGGTCTTTTAATGAACCATTCAAATTTTTATGCTTTGAAAGTGGATCCTTCACAAAGCATTTTTATCTAAAAAAAAAAATAGTTAACATTATTTTTTATTTTAACAACTAATTCTGCACAAAGTCTTTCCATTAAAAATGTAGCCAATGACGTTTAATGCTAATTTGTCACTAAATTATGAGTAAATTTTTCTCAAAAATAGAACCCAAGCCGAAAGAAAGTTTGTTCCGCAAAATTATAAGTTGATTTTCTATAATTGCATAAAAATGAAAAGTTAAGGGTCAAAATAGATCCCAAAAATATTTTGTTTTGGCCCTATAAAAAAAAACTTATCTATACAGTATAAAAATTTAACTATACAGTTTAAATTCGTGAAGATTTGTTTGAATTATTGTTATTGAAACCCGCCAACTTAACAAAAGTTTGAAGTTCTATGAACGCTAGCAATGAATTATGAAGAGCTACTAAATAAATAATCCCAAGTAACTGAAGCGTTAATGTATTACTTCATTAAAAACTTCATTCGCTTCAAAAATATACAAATTGGAAATAAGAGTCGACATGTTTCAAGCGTTCAAAAACAGGCGCCCTTTTTCAAGACTTGACTTACATTAATGAGAGAAAACAAAAGTGATTTGAAATGTAAAATGTTAAGTTGCAAACTAAAAATAAAGACGAGAAACAAAACTAGAAAAACCACGGAAGTCAAGAGAAAAAAAAGGTGAAAAACCGAACAAGAAAAACCACAGTGGCCGAGAGGGTCAAATCGGGTAAAAATGCTTCTCCACGCGCTATGGAGCGGTCATTAACAAAGGAATCGGCATTCATAGTTTCAGTTCATCATCCAGAGCATAAGCTCATCTTGATGCTCTGGAATCTTGTTTTATTCATATGAATGCCATTCACTATGTTAACGACATTAATTCCTCACCACTTCTCTATAGTGTATGGAAAGGCATTTTACCCTAATTCGCCCCTTGAGTCCATTGTAGTTTTTCATGTTCTGTTTTTTTATCTCTCAGCTAGTGCAGTTTTTTTTTTAGTTTTATTTTATTCATATGTGCCAATCCCAATTTTCGTTGGCAGCTTTACGTTTTTTATTTCAAATAACTTTTGTTTCTTCTCATTTACGTCTGGCAAATTTAGAAAATGGGTGTCTGTTTCGGAGCGCTTAAATATGTCGACTGTTATTTCCAATTTACATATTTTTGAAGCGATTATTGAAGTTTTTAAAACAAAGAGTATGAAGAACTACGTTTTGGTATCTTCCTTGCTTTTAATCTTTTGCTTACAGCTGGTATAACAGGTGGACCATAATGGTGGGCTTCATCATACTAAGAGTCGTGAGCAAAATGGCGGTCCCTGATGTTCATATTGTTTTGAAAAGGATTCTAAATTTTTATATTATATAATTATTACTGTTGTGCGTTGATTGTTAACTAATTTATATACCCGTTGTACATTGATTGTTAACTAATTTATATACCCGTTGTGCATTGATTGTTAACTAAATTATATACCCGTTGTGTATTGATTGTTAACTAAATTATATACCCGTTGTGCATTGATTGTTAACTAATTTATATACCCGTTGTGCATTAGTTTTAATTTAGCATGTTAATTAGTTTTATTTTTTTCACTCCAAGGTTTGTCCACCTGAAATGAAGCCTCGTCCCAAACCAAAGCCACGGCCGGAATTCTTCATCTACTTCCTCCTCTTCACCATCGTTCACTTCAGCTGTGGTCTTTGCAGAGATATCCGGAATTATCACTTATCACCATCACTTTCAGAAGATCTCAAAATCATGGAAGAACAACAAAAACAGAAAATCTCCCCAGAATCATTCCTTATCGGTAGAAAGGACTCATTAGGTGACGCAGACTACGCCTCTGAAGCACCCCGTCCAGACAGTGATCACGGCGTCACAGACTATGACGAATATCTCGATACTCGAGACGATAGCGTACTACAATCGAGTGACGTCGTCGCTGAAGTGGCCGTGACGTCACCTGGTGCAGGATATACCCAAACCGAAGAGTCTCCAGCGATGGATGAAAGTCAAGTGTGGTCTCTCATTGATGAAGTTGTCGCCAAACGGAACCGGATACGACGTCAGAGTCCCCCATCAGACTCTCCTCCTCAATGGCGTCGTAAACATAAGCGGCGGCATCGACTGCTTTTGAAGTCCAGGAAGCACTCGAATAGTTCACAAGAGGGCGGACGAAAGGGCAGGAAGCAACACAGGAGCTCAATTCTCAAATCTGATAGTGAGGCACACATAATCACTAGTGCTAGTGAGGTGAAAAAAGACTGGTGCCGCACTATACCTTTTACTCACAAAGTGACTGCACCGCGGTGCAAGCCAAAGGTTATCAACAATAACTTCTGCTACGGACAGTGCAATTCTTTTTTTATACCTCAGCAAAGGACTTCTGAAGGAGTTGCGTTCCAATCTTACTCTAACTGTAAACCGGATCGTTTAAGGTGGTCTAATGTCACACTTGATTGTCCCGATCTGATCCCACCGGTTGTGCAAAAGACTGTACTGATCGTTGATTCTTGTAGATGCATCGCAATGGACGAGCCCAACGATGAACGGTTGAACAAAAACATTAGGCATCACACGAGACATTTCAAAGGGCGATCCAAAAAACGTACGTGATTGGAACGCCGCTGCTAAAAACCAGAGTTTATTAGAAACGGAGCAAAATTTAATAGTTACCCGCATCGATGATCGTGTTTTATATTTCGAATATTAAATGCATCACAGAAAATGCGAAACCTCAACTTTAAATGCAGTTTTTGTATTGGACTTAATTACGAGCTTTTAAATTACTGCAAGAAAATTAAAAATTTAAATAACTACAAACGAAATTCAAGCGAATTTTTTTAATCATTTATTCGATAACTCATTAATGCCCATATCTCAATTCTTCAATAATTATTTATATTAATTTATAAACCTTTGTTCGCTTCGAAAATATACAAATTGGAAATAACAGTCTACATGATTCAAGTGCTCAAAAACTGACTCCCATTTTCTAGACTTGCCAAATGTGAATAGGAAGAAACAAAAGTAATTTGAAATATGAAACGCAAGGCTGCCAAACGAAAAATCAACGTTGAATATAAACGTTGGCAATTTAAAGTTTTTTTTATAGCAAAGCACTCTTGTTTCTTATTCACGTCTGACAAGTTTTGAAAATGGGCGTCTGTTTTTGAGCGCTTGATACATGTCGACTGTTATTTTCAATTTGTGTGTTTTTTAGGCGAATAAAGAATTTTATTTAGTAAGTCAGTTTCTTGGGATTATTTATATATTAGTAAATTTCTTAAAATAAACTTTAAAATTACGAAAAAAAAAACAAAATATTTTCATAGACAACATTATGAAAGGAAAAGATATTGATACATTACTCATCATAGTTTAATGTACTTTCATTTAAACTTTAGAGAATTAAAATAATATTTAATTGGCAAAAATTTAAATGAGTAACTCAATTACCTATTTGCTGCAATATTTTCCATTATATTCACATTCCATGTTATAGCTATAAATAATTCTAATTAGTGTAATTAGTAATAGCTATAAATTTCTAATTTTTTTAAATCACATGTTTATAGGAATAATAATAAATAACCTATTTTACAGAGAAAAATAAAAAATTTTACGAGAGAAAAAGTTAAGGAGATTTCAAGAGAAAACTGCATTGGGCGAAAAAAAAAAAGGATAGGAGATTTTAATAAAGAGCTACTTTGACTGAAAAATATCCCCTTGGAAACTTTAAAAAAAGATATCGGGAAATTTCATTAGAGAACTGAATCGGGCGAAAAGTTTTTTTTAAAAAAATTGTCACCCGAAAATTACAATGGATAATTTCTTTGAATGAAATCATTTTCTAGAAAAACTTAATAAATGAAAAACATTAGAAATAAAAAAGAAATTCAGCACTGGATGAAAAACTTTTCTAGTAAATTGTTTCTATAGACAATAAAATTTGATCAGTATCTGGTTAACAACACTAAAAGCATTAGAGAAAAGAATCAATTTCATTATTTTCTTTCTCTTATCACAAATGTTTTATCTTTCTCTTATCTTTTAATCGACCTAAGATTGGGAAAAGAAAAACGGAAATTTTGATTTTAACACCCATAGTTTATAGTCTACAGGTGACTACAATAGAAAAGCATATCAGTCGTGTGCCTTTGCTTGAAGTTAATAAGTAAATAAGATAAGCTCTTTTTTTTTCTTTGTTTTTCTTTTTCTTTCACAAGAAAATGCTTTGTTTGAATCAATCTCTTGTTGATACGACGGCAAAGTGGGCCGATTACGAAGGCGTGCGTCTTTCAGATAATTAAGACTGTGGACAACGGGACAGAAAATAAAACATTCTATTGCTTAGTTAGTTTAATTGATTTGGCAAAAGATAGTTTTTCATTAGACTTCTAAACGTAAAAGAATCGAAATTTATTGGTTTGGCAAAAGATAGTTTTTTATTGCACTTCTAAATGTAAAAGAATCGAAATTAATTGATTTGGCGAAATATAGTTTTTTATTACACTTCTAAACGTAAAAGAATCGAAATTAATTGATTTGGCAAAAGATAGTTTTTCATTACACTTCTAAACGTTAAAAGAATCGAAATTAATTGATTTGGATAAAGATAGTTTTTCATCGCATTTCTAAACGTAAAAGAATCAAAATTAATTGATTTGGCAAAAGATAGTTTTTCATCGCACTTCTAAACGTAAAAGAATTAAAAATAATTAATTTGGCAAAATATAGTTTTACATTACACTTCTAAACGTAAAAGAATCTAAACTAATTGATTTAGCAAAATATGGTTTTTTATTACACTTCTAAGCTTAAAAGAATCTAAATTAATTGATTTGGCAAAAGATAGTTTTTCATTACACTTCTAAACGTAAAAGAATCAAAATTAATTGATTTGGCAAAATATGGTTTTTTATTACACTTCTGAGCTTAAAAGAATCAAAATTAATTGATTTGGCAAAATATAGTTTTTCATTACACTTCTAAACCTAAAAGAATCGAAATTAATTGATTTGGAAAAAGATACGTTTTTAATTACAGTTCTAAACGTAAAATATTCGAAATTCTATAACGTTCTGAACTACTAAATATAAAAATGTATCTCGCTGCTAGAATAGAACCCCGTATCTAAAAAATTTCATGAAAACCCCCTTTTTTAAAAAAAAAATTGCCCAATTTAACTTTTCTATAAAAAAAAATTTTTTCTGGAAAAATTAGTTATCCAAGGTTGCTACGGAACAAAAGGTTACGAAACTTATCGCTTACTAATATTTAAAAAAAGCAGCTCGTTATTGTGAAATCATGAGTCTTACTAAAAATTGCAGTGCTATTAAGATAATAAAAATCGTAATTGCACTGTTGATTTATTCAGAAACGGTTATTTTTAATACCCTTTTGAACGATTGTACTCATAAGATCCGAGAAAGAAAGTAAGGTACAAATCATGAGATAGTAGTCACAAGATCCGAGAAAGAAAGTAATGAAACTTGCTACTTACAAAAATTTCAAGCTAGTTATTTTGACGAATCTTTTTTTGAATCATAAGTACTAATAAAAATTGTACTGCAAGATGGAAAAAAATTCTTAATTGCGCTGCTAGTTAATTTATTCAAAGGCATGTTGTTTCCCCATTACCTTTTTGAATGATGACACTCACAAGATCGGAGAGAGAAAGTTATGAAACTTGTTACTTACAAAAATTTCAATAGACAGCTCGATGTTTATAAATCTTGAGAAATGAAATTAATTAGTACACTTTGAAATTTTCGCTTTTAATAAAATTTGAATTAAAAGAACAACCAAAAGTGCACTGTTTAATATATTTGTCGGCAGTTTTTTTTTCCATTCTCCTTTTGAGCGCCAAGAAGTTAGTACTCACAAAATGAGTAACAGAAAGTAGTGAAACTTATCACTTATGTTTCAGTAAATAGCTCGTCACTTAGGCGAATCTCTTATGAGGTTTTCACTTGAAAAAAAAAACTATAAATTTTTTTGTGAAACCTGTTATTGTTAATTAATATCAATATTTGTTTTATAAAAAAAAATAATTAATAACTTTTCAATTGCATATCTTAAAGGAATCAAAATCTATTTAATTTCTATAATAGTAATCCTATTAATTAATAATATTTTAATCAAACTTCTTTGATTTTGAAATATTGTAATGCTTTCCGCTTAATTTTCTATGTTTAGACGATAAATTCTATTTCTTGTTTCAAGTCTTGTAATTTATTATTAATTGATGTAAATTAAAATAAATTGCAAGCCTTATAGCAACCATTAATATAAAATTTTTGTGCTTAACATTTATTTTCCTCATTAGATATTACTTTATTCATTAAATATTAAAATTAAATCCGTGAGGTTCATTTATATAAATTACCAGCCTTACAGAACAATTAATATGAAAACTTAATACTCTTGAATTATTATGTTTAATAATAAATATTACGATATTTTATTACATATTTTTATGTTAATTGTTATAATCTTCTATTATATATTTAAGATATTTTAAACAATGCAAATTTTTATTATTAATTTGTTTAAAAAATATAAAAACTTAAAGAAACGTTTAGAATGGTTTTTATATTTTTGCCTTTGTACTTGAATATAGTTAACTTTCTTTTTTTTTCTGAAATAATGTATATTATTATTTTTTAATTTTATTTTCCAAAACTTAACATAGTATTTATTGAATGCTTCAATTTTAATTTAAAAATGTGCACATATTAGCTTACATTTTAATGTTTAAAACATGTAAAAGTTTTTAACGTACCATTTTTTTTATTATCAAATAATAAAATCTTTTCACGTGTTTTCCAATTGAATAATTTCACATTTAAAGTATTCATATACTTTCATAACGAATGTAATGGTAGAAACTGTAGATAACTAACGAGTAGTATTTTTTTTACTCTATGATAACTGTTTTCAATTATTTTTAATGCAAACCTTTTTCCATTACTGAATTATTCAATCGAAACTTTAAAAGTGTTCGTATGTGTAAAATATCTCGATGTTTTCAATTAGTTTTAATACAAACCTTTTTACCATTACTGATAATTATTCAATCGAAGCTTTAAATGTGTTCGTATGTGCAAAATATCTCGAGTATTTTCTTATTGTGTTTATAATATAATTTGAATATGTATATTTAATCATATTCATGGAGCTTAAAGAAATTATAATTGTGAGGAAAATTATGTCTAATAGTTAAAAAAAACTTATGTTGTATGTTTATATTTGAAAAATTGATTTTGCGTTTTAAAATCAGCTCAATAACTAAATTTTCGGAAATTTCATTTAAGAGACAAAGGAAAAAATAATTAATTCACTTTGATGTTTTCCCACGTTCATGCGTTATGTTTTATTTTTTTTAAAAATTTTATATTTATTTTATGATAGTTACCTAAATTTTTCTATAATTGTTAGTTTTCGACGACTTTTTGCTTCAAACCAGGTGAAACTTTTGTTGTGTCAAATATTAAGGATTTCCCATCAAAACATTACAGAAAGTTTTTGTTAAAACTTAACATACATTAAGATTTTTTTTTTTTTTTTTAATTTTTTGATTACAATTTTCATGTTTTACAGTCGCCATTTTTCATCTGAATTGGAATTTTTTTTTTCTCTTTCAACACTTCAGTAAACTCACTTTTATTCAATTAAATTTAGTGAAACATACATTACTGTTTAAATGAAATCGTAATTTATAAAATATTTAAATTATTTATTATGCATATAAACTTCGGAAATTTATCTCCGTTATTACATTAAAATTTTAGTTTACCAGGTTTATTAAAAGTTTACCAGGTATAAAAATAACAAAAGTCTGCCAGTTTTGGATGAGAAACAATATTCATTGGGCTGATTTTCGGAACGTAAAATTTTATTATATGCTGACTGCTAAAAGTGTATAATAATTGTTAAAAATATCTTCATCTAAGCATTTCCAAATTAATTTTGTATTACCATTTATATTGCTTACAGTTCATTGATATATTTTTTGCCATCAAAATTTAAAATATATTTGGTTTATGTTGTTATATAAAACAACATTTAAAATGAAAAGGTAACTGTATTTTTCCCAGCAACTGTAAATTTAAAAAAAAAATTTCAACAGTGACAGTATATGAATGTTTTGATACACGCCCACAGTGAAATAGCGTGCTACAGTTATTAATAATAGTTTAATTGCTCGAAATTAATTGTCACAAAAAAGGTAAACCTTTATTAGGTCTAAGCATTGTCTGATGAATCATAAAAATGATCTTAAGATAAAATTATTACTGTAGGTTTAAGCATTGTCTGTAAAATTATAAAAAAGTTTGTGCTTTTTAATAAGTGATAAAACAAGGGGCGAACTGAAATAAATTTCTTGGATGGTGCACTAGCTCTAATGATTAGATAAGAACTCGTCCAGGCTCCACCCTTGAGGAAACAGACCATATTTTCAATTGATTATCTCTTACTTGCACCTGGTCTCTTTCTTAAGAAAAAAAAATTCGATATTTTAATATTATGCATAATATTAAAATGACCACATTTAGACTGTTAAGTTGAAATGTTTGCACATTATTGAGATTACTATTTTTGACTTCAAATACAGAAGTGTGGAATTTTTTTAATCGAGTAATCGCTAATAAATTGTTTAGGTAATCTATTTCTAATGGATCATTCCAACAATGCGGCTTATGCTACTGTCTTGCAAACACGAGATATGCTCTCAGGGAGTTAGCTTTCAGTTAGGTCCGTAGCACAGTACCTACACAAATGGATAAAATCAGTTACCTTTTCATTAATACTCTGTGATCTTTGTGTTTTTTTTCTTCATATCCTATTGTATTTGTAAACTTTTTAGTGATCGAGTAATCAATCATCAATTCAAAAATATAGTTTAAAAATAAATTGATGTTTGTCTGTATAAGAAGATGCCAAATGGTCTATCGTTTGAAGTGTAAATACCTCATATTTTTGGATGTCCGAAGTTTACGAGTACAAATCTGATTGACTATTTTGATGTAGATCTTTGAAATATTATGTAAATAGTTGTATAGCTGTAAAATAAAATAAATTATTAATCATCAGTTCAATTGCCTTATTTATAACCGTCGTTGAACCACCGATCCAATTTCTGAGCTCACGACTATCAACGTTTAACTACGCAGCCTTAGAGTTTTGAACCCAACCCAGAACACAAGAAAACTATTGGATCAAGTACCTGAACAAACTAGCCTTCGTGGAGGACTTTTTGATGGAAACATCCCGTATTTACGCAACATGGAGTGGAAAAAACACACAAAATTCTCACGATTAGCGTGACAGCAAAGGGATTCTAATCCATAACCCGTCTACCACTGCGGATAGTCACCGGTACGAACCAGCTGCCGTTGGGTTCGAAACCTCATTGGGAAGTGAACTATCTTATCTCCTGAGCCACCATGACTCTGATATTTTATTTCATAACCAGTGTTGAGCAGCCGATTTAATTCTAAGTTGACGACTATTAATGTTCAATACCGTAGCCTTGTAATTTCAATTTATTCCAGATGACAAGGGAAGTTCTGAATCAAGCATTGGGAGAAATTAGCCTTTGTTTAGAACTTTTTGATGGAACTAACCCGCATTTGCATACCATGGAGAGGAAAATCTTCCACGGATATCCCGACAGCAATGGGACTAATCCTTGATACTTCTACCCCTGAGAATATTTACATACACACTGCCCAAGTAAAAAATTAAAATTTTTTTTTCAAAGCAAATTCGAGTTGAAAATAAATATTTTGTTCTTAGCGTCTTGTGTAGCGTTTTTGAAAAGTGCTTATTTTCGATTTTTGTCTTTTAAAAGCCCTTAAAGGTGCTTTCTTCATTGGGTGTTTTTTAATTTTCCCTTTTTCAAAATCAGATTTTTCCTTTATCATGTTGATTTTCGCTACGAATTATACAAAAAGATACAGTTCACATAGTTCTATTTAGCGTTTTCACAATTAATTCAACCCCAATCTATTTCGGCATGTTATCAATCCGTAGCGTATGAAAACGCCATTCTTTTTAAATGATTCAAAATTTCACGATTTTGTCAAAATTTGAATAATGGATTTGTCATAATTGTCAAAACAATGCCAAAAGCTTTTTTTTTTGACATGATTAAAACAAGATAAAACCGACCAATTGTCAAAAACTTTCCAACCCTGCCTAATTATGATATTTTTTTTTTCAAGTGCTTGAAAAGTGCATAAGGTGCTTATTTTTTGTTGAATAATTTGGTTACGCACCCTGAGGCAACTTTTTTAGTTTATTATTATTGTTACTTGCTGAATCCTTGTTTTTCTTTTTGAAAAAAAATTTAAGAATCAATAAATCGTTAATGATCAACATTGCAAAATCATTCACGCAATTAAAAGATATGCGAACACAATCATTTGGCATAATTCCATTGCTGAGACTCAACTCCTGACAGTCACAAATTACCACAATCAGCAAATTTCTCCGTCACTTAGCCCATTCGGTAGGCTGTAAAAACTTATTTCCACAATACTCGTAGTAGGTATCGTGATACGTATACTAATATATAGAGTAAATAATAAAACAGCCCCAATTAGCTTATGAATGTAGCATCTCTGTCAGCAGAGATTGTCATGCTGATGCAAATTATACTTGAGTAGAAACAGAGCTCCATTGGCATCGGACTAATCACCACAGGTTTCCATAATTCTTACCTCTATTTTGCGCAAAGGCTGATTAGTTTCACTCAAAAGAGTTCTTGGAGGTGAATGTGACTTTGTTCTTTAAACAGGTATTCTAGGGTCGGGGTAACCTGGTTGGTAAGGAGCTGCACTAAAATTCCTGAGAACGGGAGTTCGAAACCAGACGGCCGAAGACTCCCACTGTAGTAAATGGTGACTGGTGCACTTTAAATCCGTTGGGTCACAAAGTCCTCCATGTTGTAACAAATCTCTTCAATACCTCTGGGGGTACTGAATGGGTCCGAAACAGGTGTGGCAGAAGTCAAACAAATAGTGTCCACAACGATATGTACCTACAACGAATTATTCTCGTGACGAATTGGACCCACTATGAATTGTCACAAAAACAAATTATGCCCACGGCGAATTGTAACTGCGACGTATTGTCCATGCAACGAATTGTGACCACGACGAATTGTTTTCGCGTCAAATCGTCTCCTCGATGCATTTATGTGACATTCACTGAGTTAGCGAGCGAAAAGCAAGAGTGGTATGGAAGTTATTTTTTTTGCACGTAATTATCTTTAGATAAACAAATTTTATGATTGTGTTAAAAAAGTTTTTGATTCCCTGAAAAAGTTTTCAAGATATGGCGAAATATGCAAAAAAAGAAATTAACATTAAGGAGTCCAAACGTTGGAATTATCTCCTGACCAAACTATTGGGATCATATTTCCGAGATTGCGACTAACAATAATATTTTTTTGTGTTTTTGTTAACGTACAAGAAAGTATTTTGTGTCTGATTTCATAACTAAAGATATCGTCAGCACCAATTAATTAACATATTTGAAGTCACCCTCTCGCATTATTAAAATTGAGTCTTTGTTGTTATTGTTCATTTGCGTTGCACTAGAGCTACACAATGGGCTATTGGCGACGGTCTGGGAAACATCCCTGAGGATGATCCGAAGACATGCCATCACAATTTTGATCCTCTGCAGAGGGGATGGCACCCCCGCTTCGGTAGCCCGACGACCTGCACGCGAAGTCGAGCACTTTACGGTAGAACAGTTTAACGAGGACCAATACCGCACACCCTCGGTCCCTACGCAGGCTGATCCAAGTGGTCACCCACCCGCACACTGACCGCAGCCAGTGATGCTTGACTTCGGTGATCTGCTGGGAACCGTGTCGTAACGATCAGTCCACTGCGGGACTAAATTGGGTCCTAAAACGTCAAGATCATTTGTACGACAGTTATTCAGTGACGGCCGTTTATTTTCGGCGTACTGTTCATAAAATGCATGTATGTCCATACGTAGTACATACATGCATGTATATACGTATGAATTATGTGAAGCATTTTAAACCATTTTTAAAACTTAGATTGTAATGAAATATAATAGAGGGCTTGTTCTACTTTTATTCCAGCTCTATGATTGAAATGTGCCAGTTCATATGAAGAAGAAAGTCAAAACCAATTCGATTGTCTGATTAAATTTTAGGGTGTTTTTAACAGAGGCCTATCATTTCCAATTTATTCACTTTAACAGTCAAACAGGTTTTGAGGTTTCCTGTTTTGCCTCTCACTGTAAGGTTTAAATAGCTTTTTTGTTTTTTTTTCTTTTAAAAATTAATCCTAACGTGCATATTAGTCCTTTTAGTTTTGTCAAGGATTCTAAGGAAGGGAACGTTCATAACTGACATCCTGCATAGTGAAAATAATAGTTCATAACTGACATCCTGCATAGTGAAAATAATAGTTCATAACTGACATCCTGCATAGTGAAAATAATAGTTCATAACTGACATCCTGCATAGTGAAAATAATAGTTCATAACTGACATCCTGCATAGTGAAAATAATAGTTCATAACTGACATCCTGCATAGTGAAAATAATAGTTCATAACTGACATCCTGCATAGTGAAAATAATAGTTCATAACTGACATCCTGCATAGTGAAAATAATAGTTCATAACTGACATCCTGCATAGTGAAAATAATAGTTCATAACTGACATCCTGCATAGTGAAAATAATAGTTCATAACTGACATCCTGCATAGTGAAAATAATAGTTCATAACTGACATCCTGCATAGTGAAAATAATAGTTCATAACTGACATCCTGCATAGTGAAAATAATAGTTCATAACTGACATCCTGCATAGTGAAAATAATAGTTCATAACTGACATCCTGCATAGTGAAAATAATAGTTCATAACTGACATCCTGCATAGTGAAAATAATAGTTCATAACTGACATCCTGCATAGTGAAAATAATAGTTCATAACTGACATCCTGCATAGTGAAAATAATAGTTCATAACTGACATCCTGCATAGTGAAAATAATAATTCATAAACTGAAAAATAAAATAAGTTTAAAGTAAAATTAAATAAATACACAATGAATGACATTTTTTTAAATAATTGTTTATTTACTTTTGAAAAATAATATACATAACCATTTCCTTTCTAGATATTTTTAGAAAAAGAAACTGTATATCGAAAGTATTGCAAAAAACGTTTCAAAACGTTACCTAAATATGTTAAAAGTAGCATTTAAAACAAGCGAGATATTTTAAGTATAATTAATAGGAACACAGACAAACCATTTGATTCTAATGAAAGCTTTACAAAAAAATATATATATAGACATTGTTCTTTCATTATTCTCAAGAAAAACTATATCCTTATATAAATAAAATGATCAATGAATCAATTGCAGGATTTAACCCTTTGACGGAGAATTTTTAATAAACATATTTTTCATACTTTTGTCACTACTTTGTATTAATTTAGATCAAAATAAGAGAAAAATATTATACTTTGCACTTAGATAATTTATGGTTATGAAATAGAGCATAAAACAGTGTCTTTTTCTGTGGTCAAGGTAAAATCTTCCAAACAAGGCTCACTTAGAAGCAATTATTTTTTTAAATTTGCACTTATTTACAGTTATTCAGATCTAAGAGAAACAGTTGATATTTCTTTCATTGACAAAATTAATTATTGATAAATTTTTGAATATGAGTGAAATTTTTTCTCTCCAAACTACATTTATTCGGAATTCATAGTTTAGTACAAATATAATTCAGGTAATCTAACAGATTTATTTTAGCAACTATTAGACTGTTTTTTAAAATTAAAAAATACCAAAATTTATTTTTGTTTGCAATTAGAGCAGAAAAAAAAATGTACAAAAGAGAACAGGAGTCCGATGCGTGTCAAAGGGTTAAAAAAAAACTTCTAATAACAACGATATATAGCGAGATCTGATAAAATGAACCGTGGTCCCCTTGAATCAGCCAGAAAAATAGCTTTTATTACCATGGAATGTTTAAGAACTTATATCACAAAATGACAAAATCAACAAATAAATGATGTAATATAAGGGAAAATGTTTACATTTCAATACAAAACAGCTCTCTAGGTTTGAAATTTTAAAATAACATATTTTTAAAACTTTAATTATTCAGGAGATCATTATTTATTGGATTATCAAATACTGGAAAATGCAAAAATGAAGTACCTTTTGAGCACAATACTCAATATCGACAAACACAAAATATTAAAGCAAAAGTATTTTATTAAGAAAATTGATGAAATGATATGAATAATATTGTTTGCTTAAGAAAAATTATCTAAATTATAAATTGTCTGCTTGAAGCTTTGTGTCTTTCAACGTAACGGTTACATAAACAAAAAGTTTTTAATTAATAAAATAAAAGAAATTTTTTTTTTTCAAAATCATTTTACTCTTGTAAAGCGTTGTTTAATACAGTAGCATTTGAATTTTAATCAAGTCTATAATAAGCAATTAAATGCATCAAATTAATTACAAAAATTTACCTTAACAACTATGTATCTTATAAGGTAACATTTCGAAGCTCGATGGCCCACAAAGGAGTATTTCAGTTTTAAACCATCAGTTTTCAGCAAAATAGATAGATATAATTTAAGAGCTGTAATGTAAACAAAAGAACAATTAAAATGCATTAATAAAGAATAGTCTGACTTTTTTTTACATAGTACAACATTTTTAAATACACAACATAATGAATTTTAAGATAAAGGTACACTGAATAAGATTCTGAAAAATGCATCTTACACCGAATAAGACTATCGAAACTGAATCTAACACAAATCAATCTCCATCAGATCTATTATTAAGTATCACAAATTTAACTATCTATAATCACAGCAATATTGCATCTTTCATTACTACATGTGTAATGTTTTCTATATATCTGTCGTAAGCTAATTGAATATTACGTCTCTTTTCAAATAGCCACTTAATTATATTAAATATATAATAAGATATTTCATTTTTATTTTATAACTGTCGTTGAACAGCCAACTCATTTCTGAGTTTACGACTATCAGTGTTCAACTCTGTATCCTTCTAATTTTGATCCCAATCCAGAAGCCAAGAGAGCTCCTGGATCAGTATCCCCAGAGGTATTAATTTGTTAGGGGAACACAGAGGGCTTTGTGACTCGACAGGTTTAATGTGCATCAATCACCATTTACTACGCAGGGAGTCTTTAGCCGGCGGGGATCAAACCAGCGATCTCTTCGACATGGGCCTAATGCCCTACCAACGAGGCTATCCCGGCCCATATTAACATATTGCCTATAATAAAATATAATTTTTCTGGTGGCTCAGGGGATGGAGCGTTCGCCTTCCAATGCGGCGAACCAGGTTCGATTCCCAGTTGATACGAATTCCGCATACGGCTTGCACCGACCACAGTACTGACGTGAAATATCCTAACCATCAGGCTAACCATGGGAGGATCTGGTGGTCTCCTCTCCATGTAACGCGAATGCGGGTTAGTTCCATCAAAACGTCCTCCACAAAGGCAAATTTCTCCCAATACTTGATCCAGGAGTTTCCTTGTCTTCTGGATTGGGTTCAAAATTACAAGGCTACGGAGTTGAACATTAGTAGTCCTAAACCCATAAAATTGGGTCAGCTGTTCAAGGACAGTTATAAAAGAAATTAATAAAATATTGCCTAAAAGGTATATAAACAGATTGTAATGAATCTGCAAAATATTGGGCACGTTAATTGAAAGTAGAAAAAACTCAGCTCGCCTATCAATAAAATGACACAGACTTGAATCCCAGAGACGGCTGGTCAATACGAATTCTGCTTACGGCTCACACTGACCACAATGCTGATTGAGTGGGGTTTGTGGTTTTCCTCTCCATGCAATGTAAATGCAAGTTAGTTCTATCTAAAATTCCTCCACAAAGACTAATTTGTCTAAATACTTGATCCGGGAATTCCTGTCGTCTAAGTTGGTTTCTTAAATTACAAAGCCTCGGAGTTGAATATGAACTGAAAAATAAGTCGGGTTTTTATATATACTGGTTATAAAATAAAATTAGTCATGAATAATTGCAAAGAGCTGGATTTTTCAATTAGCCTACAACATATCTATATTTAAAATGGATACAAGTGATATGTTAAGTAAGAAACAAAACAATAGATGAAGCATAATATCTGAGAGCAGAACTTGCAATGCTAAGCAAAATATTTATGTATCATTTATTGAATCTAATAAAACTACAATAAAATATCGACTTTGTGTGTACAGTTACTTTGAAAAGCCACTTGTTTCACACTGGTTATAAGAATTTAAGGAATTTCATTTTCTTTTATTGCTGTAATAAATTAAAATTTTGGTAAAAAGTAAAGCATCTTTGTCAGTTAATTTAATAGGATTTCAGCACCAGACCTAAATGAGAAGCAATGTTTTCTCAATAAGGAAACAATTATTTTTTCTTTTGAGTACTTTTCAAAGTCATGGTTCACATAGAATTTGTAAAACAGTAGAATTTCTGAAAGTTTTGATCAAAATTTCTCAATGTACACTAAGAGTTTATTTGCTTTTAATTTTTCAATAGTAATGTGAGAAAATGTAGTTACGATGGAATTCCCTTAGATTTTGAGAACCAGTGGTAGTGACCCTAAGCCTAAGCTCAAACACATGCTAATTGTCCCAGCACATCTCAACATTAAAATAAAGAGGCAATATTACAGATTAATTTACAATTTTAATATAATTTTGTACTTTTTTAGAAATGCTCAAAATTGCAAGGTGTTACCTTGTTTTTAAGGTAATTTTTTTTTCTTCAAATAAATCTACTGCTAAAAGACCCCTTTCCAAAGACTGGAGGTAAAAAATTATCATTGCCATCACAGCTATCAAAGAACAGTGGATAATTTGCAAAAGTTTCTCTAAGTGGATGATTTGGCAGAATTTTCACAAAACAAGAAATAATTTGGCATAATTTTCCCTGATAATCTGACAAAATGGCCCACAAACAGAGAATAATTTGTCAAAATTTCCTCTTAACACAGTATAGACCTTTTTTTTTAGACTGACAAATTGTGATATTGTGCTATATCACAATTGTGTTGTGTAATACTTAAAAATATAAATGTGAATTTTTGAATATTGCACAAATTTTTTTATATTTCACCATAGCACTTGAATGGATAAAAAAAAAACTATTTTTTGCATATAATTAAAATATACTTTACTTTTCAATTGTAATTTTTGAAAAGTTAAATTGGTTAGGATCCCCCAGAATTTGCTAATAGAAGTATTTGGTAGCAACAATAGCACAAAAATAAAAGACAACATGGCTTTGAATTTTTAAGCCAATTTAAGAAGAAAAAAAATATTTATAAATATTTTAATGTCAAAATCCTAGCTTTAAAACAATTTGCAAACTTCCCCTTTGTTATTGAGATGCCATTATAACTTTGAATACTATCTGACTTAAAAACTTTTTAATCTTCATTATACAAAATCATTCTAGTTGCTTTCAAGAAACTCTTTTTCACTTCAGTTTATTTACTTATACATTATTATTTATTTTTTGGCTAAATTTTGTTGGGGAAAACACACATACAGCTTATATTTGGAAATATAGGGTCGATACTTTAAAATATCATAAATATTACCGAATTTAGATCTTACGAAAATGAAAAACTGTAGATATCACAGATAGGATATGCTTTTGTCCTCTTTAACACAAATTTTCAATCGGAATGTCTGAGAAAAAAAAAATATTTGTACAAATAAATAAGGATCAGGAAACAACTCATATCTTTTTTTTTCACAAATAATAAATTTTTAAAAATGTAATACAAGTTTCTTTAGAAGAAAAACATTTAAACACAGCTAGTAATGCCATATATAAATTAGGCACTATACAGAGATTGGTAGCTTAATTAGCCTTAAAATTACCTAATGCACACATATTTGAAAGCATTATTGCCTAACCATATAACGTAGTTAGAGTAAATTCTGTTTTTAAAGTAGCAGGAGCTGTAGAAATTAAAAATTATTTTATTTTAACTAGTTATTTCTGAAAAATATTGTTAATAGTTATTGTAAATACTAATAAAAGACTCAATTCTTTTAATTTAATTTTGTACAAATACAAATTTTACACAAAATTAAACAAAAATATACACATTTTAAAATTACCAATGATTTTTTAAGAATTGATACATAATTGACAAGATTAAATGAATAGATATTTATATTTAATATTGTAAAATCTGAGTATGGAATTTATACTATCAACAATTGGGACAATGTTATAATTTGTGATATTGCACATTAAAACAAACGACGATCATCAACATTAAACTGTTTACATTATTAAAGAAATTCATACAAATAAAGCTAAGAAATGAAAATATCTTTTGTTACATGGTAATCACATCAGTAAGATAACTATAAAACATTTCAACGAAATAATGAAGTTAATAACATTGAAAAACATGTATCACAAAATTGCAAAATCAAACAGTCACAGAAAATAACAAAAACCAATGAATAAAATATTAAGTATCATTACACAAATATCAACATATTAAAAAGATTACATGCGACAAATTATACTGTAAATGGAATATATTTCAATACTTGATAGTTTATTTAATGCACTAGCTGCAACTAAAAATAAAACTTTTCTTATAGTAAATTCAGGGCCGGATTAACCTATAGGCACACTAGGCACGTGCCTAGGGCTTACGAAATTCAGGGGCCTACGAAAAACTTGGGAGAAAAAAATTTGTTGACAAAAATAATTTAGCTTTAAAAACAACAAGTGTATTTTGCACAAAATTATGAAGATACAAATAAAAATATAATATTTTTCGGTAATAAATTATTTTGCAGAATCTTATGATCTAATATATTACTTTTTTGCGATTTTTGGATTCAACGAAATCTTGTATTATGCTGTCGAATTCCAAACTACGCAAAATGTCGTATTCAATAGACATAAGTGCGAGCGATGCCAAACGATCTTGATTCATTGTTGAACGCAAATAATTTTTTATCAATTTTAATCTGGAGAAAGATCTTTCTCCTTCTGCATTTGATCCAAGAATCGACAAATATATTCTTAATGCAATGTGAACGTTAGGAAAAGTATTCACAAGTTTATCTTTAATTTGAGCCTTCAACATTTCTTGTGCAGATTTATGTTCATATAAATTTGAAAATAGTAAAAATTCATCTACAAAGTTTTTCTCTAAATCGGATGAGTAAATTTTCACCAAATTTTGCGCTTTTAGTTTAATCTCAGATTCTGACAAATTTTTGTGTAATTTCCTTGTAATTCGGGTTCGATAAAACATCGATTAATGACACTTTTTGGTCGATCCAGAAAACTGGGAAATTCAGACATCCGGGATAGCGATGGTCCCGAGCATCCCAGATAATTGGTTCTCTACTGTATAAATATTTCTTGTAATTAATCTCACTATCAATTTCACTGTTTTCTTTGCTGGTTTGTTGTTGTATTGTTGACGTGAAGTGTTTACATAGTTATCGATTGAATTAATCATAATGGTATTATCGATATCAACTGCAATATCGGCAGTATGTCGGTATTGCAGATAAAGTTCAATAAACAAATTTGTAAATTAAAATCCATATTAATAAAAATGTAAAAAAAAATATGCAAGAAAATTTTAGCATATATTTTGAAAAGAGGGGAGGAGTGGGTGAAGGAGGGCACCAAAAACGGCTATGCCTAGGGCCTACGAAAGGTATAATCCGCCTCTGAGTAAATTGGAATGTTTAATAAATTGTTTACATTATTTACTAACAGTAACATGAATTATATCTTAAATTACAATGAACAAAAAAATTAATTTAATTATATTAAATAAATATACAATAAAATTAAGAAATGATAATGTTTTTGACAAATTAATTTATAATTTATTAATAAGTTTTAAAGATACATTTTAATGTAAATAAATGCATCACACACTTTAAAAACAAAAAATTATTTTATTGCTGAGTAAGTCATTTGTGAAAGTATCATCCTTAAAAGTATATTAGAGGAAACTCTTTTGACTGTTTGAGAAAGGAAAAGTTTTGCAAAATTCTGATTAAGGGGAAAAATAAAATAAATTTTCAAGACCATACTGGATATACCCATTGCATTTACTTTGATTTTTGCATTATTTAACAGCTGTAGTTTTTAGTACAATTTATTAGAAAGAAATCTAAATTATGGACAAAAAGTAGATTGGCAGTTTCAAAATAAATTTCTAAATTAGTCTCAATTTAAACACAAATTTACTTTTTTAACAAAATGTAAGAGATTTATATAGCTAAAGAAATGTTAAAACTTTATATAAATCAAAAATTATTGGAACAAAACAAAATTAAAGAAATCTGGTGTATAAATTAAAAAAAAATATATGAGACTAATTTTCTCTTGGATATGGTATCTTCATATTATAAAATAAAAGAAACTGATTTGTTTCGCTGAAAAGAATTATAGTATAAAAGGCAGTTTACAAAATGTAATAATGTCAGAGGGTTAATACTTTAACTGGCTAAAAAAATATTCAGTAATTTCATTGAATTCCTTCTTTAAGAACTAATTAATTAAATGTGCAAGATTTACGTAAAATCTAAAACTTTTTACATATAATAAATAATTAGTTCCTTAAGTTTTTAAATCCAGGACATTTTTTTAATGTAAACAAAATAATCTAAACTAAAGGTTCTAAACTTATTTTTCACTTCTTCAAAAATTATTTTACAACATTATATATATATTTTTATAGAAAACAAAACAATAAGTAAATATTTTGAATATTATTTTAAATGCATTATAAAAGCTGGAAATGTATATTTATTTTAATAATGCTATTAGTATAAAGAATCTTAAAATTATTTTCTGAAAATTTTTCCAATTTTATGCAATATAGATATTTGGGTTGCAAATCCACACTGTTGTTTAGTTAGATCAATACTGTGAATATTTAGCTTGCAAGAAAAAAAGTTTGAATCATAGAATTTAAACAAAAAAATAATAATTGTGTTAAACTTAATAATAAATACAAAATGTGTTTACTAACTTCTTTTAGTGCGAACTTGTTAAAATAATTTTTTTTTTCACCAAACGAATTACAATTTTATTGTCATATATTTCTGTAATAATAAAGTATATTTCAAAACATGAATTTAAAGTAGAAATACATCTCAAAACTACAATAAGAAACTTAAACAACTGAATGTTAAAAAATATTATGTTTTCTAATACTTTATGAAAAATCACATACTGTCGCCAAACCAAATTTACATTTTATATTTTTAACAATCATAAGAAAATGGTGTGTAATGATAAAACTCATTACCAAAATAAAGTTATTTTTATTGAGCTGGTATTTAGGAAAAAATAAATTATGCTTATTATACATAAATAGTAATTTCTGCCATTGAAATAAAGACACTGCGAGTTGCTAGTTGAAAATATTGACAACATACATAGGCACTTGAATGATAGGAATATCTACAAGATTTTAAAAGCTGCTACGTATCGGTGGTTAAGTCTTTTAAGAGCATCCCCTTCTTTGCTAACTTTGCTTTCTGTAAGAGAATAAAACACTTTATAATCATTACAATAGTATACAACTAGTATGGAATTTTAATATTCTCTTTTCGTGTATGTCCAGTTTTCAAATTAGGCTGATTTTGTAATATAAGATCTGAATTACGAGCTGAAAGTATTTAAATAATTTTGAGCAAATAAGAATTACACTAGGGAAATTTTTTTTTATAGCATGCATGCAAATACTTCAGCTTGTATACAAATACTTCATTAAATCTGAAATTAGTACCCCAAAGCAACAGATTTTTCTTTTACTTTTAAAATGACATTTTTAGTCTATTTTTTGTCAAAATGTATAAATTTAGAGACATTGTATGTTGCCTAAATGTTGTGACAAACTTCTAGGGGAGTTAGCACGCATCATCAGGATTTAAACTGCATAGGAACCCATGCTTGAAAATGTTGTTGTATGGCTAGGGCGCTTCTCCATTATGACCTGTTCTGAAGATAATGAAGAAACGGTTCATAATATGAAAGTACTCAGAACAACATATGGAAACACTTCCAGGGATGGGTGCCTATGCAATTTCACTCCCGATTATGTGCCCTAACTCTCCTAGAAGTTTGTCGCAACATTCATGCGACCTCTTATTATATATATTTTTTTTAAACTTGTATATTTAGACAAAAAGCAGACTAGGCAATTAAAAAAAAAAAACTCTACCTCGGAGAGAGAGAGGAATTGATTGCAGATTTGAAATCAGTGATACGATAAGATCTGTTAAAAAATCTCATTAAATAGAAAACATGGAAAAAAACTGTTTCCCAGAGTTATCTGTATATATAGAAAGCAAAGTTCTCAAACTTCCCATGAAGTTGGAAAGCTAAAATTTGACACATTTATTCTTAATGCAATAAATAGAAAAACTAAAAGGATTGATTTTAATACATTGAAATCATTGGGGGTTAAAAGGGATAATTCTCCTAATTAACAGTAATGCCAAATAACATGTTTTTCCAAAAAAAAAAATCTCAAATTCTAATCATGTGTTCTTTATGGTATTAAAAACAAATTTAAAAAAAATCATTTCTATATTTTATAATTATTGAAGTAATTCTCACTCAGAGTATTGCAATCTGTTGTTAAAAAATTGGATTTCTAAGGTTGCTAGTGACCAAATGTACTTGGACCAAATATCCACTCCAAAATACTAAAAAAATGTATCATAGTATCTTTAACCATTGATATTTGCAAAGTATAAAGAATTGGCAATGAATGAATATTACATACAATAAACAAATTATAATATAAACAAGTCTAAAGTAGGATCTCCCCTTGAGTAATATTATATATATATATATATATATTTGAAATTATAACCTTTTTTTTTTACAAAGCTGCGCAAATATCAGTTATGCATTTTGTTTTATGTAAATGAAAATTTCCAAGTGAAAATGTATATAAAAAAAATCAAAATTGAAAATGAAAGCTTACCAATCCTAAAGGTTTATCTTTCACTTTCACAACTGTTGATCTCCTTTCTTCTTGCTTTTCTTGAAGCTTCTTTCTTGCTGCTTCAAGTCTAAAAAAATTACTTTAAATTAGTGATCAGAATCTTTGAAAGTGTCAAGTGAAATTGCACCATTTAAAAATTTCACTTTATTATTATAGGCAATTTTAACAATTAAAGTTAGAATTTTGACTACACATTCATTTGTCTCTCGATAACCAAATCTTCCTGCATTTAATTTCTACCTTTAATGAAATGGTTGTCTCTTTATAAAGAATTTTTCAGATATTTTTTGTTTAAATTTTCATCATTTTTAGAAATTTTCCCATGTTTATTTTTGTTGTTGTTGAATTTCATAATTTTTGCATTCATTGGGAATATTGCGCAAGACTGTATTCTTAGCTCACTCTTAAAGTGTGAAATATTTTATGATAATATAACATCACAAAGAAAAAATTTCATAAAAAAAAAAACATAAATATACACAGAAATACTTAATTTTTTCTAAATTTATAAATTATCTCCACTTGCATTTATTTCAAAGCATTTTATTAACATCATAAAAATTAATGATGCAACTTTGTTCTTCCAATATGATAGTTTTTTTAATATAAACATTTATTTCAAATTTTATAAGAAAAAGTATATTGATTGCTCAACATACACATATCGATACGATTGCATGTAAATTTAGGAATGAAAAAATGCTTCAGATTGAATGTTTTGTTTAATTAATTATAAGGAAATATCTCCAATTTTAAGAACATTTTTTGTGTTTATAAGGGCATTTTTTTCTTTTTCTAAGTGCATTTTCAAAGGCATTTTTAAATTATTAAAATATGACTTCTATCAATTTAATTTTCTAAAATGCTAAGTTGAACCCTTTTATAACATAACTTAGCTGAAGTTAAAATATGGCTCAGGATATCCTACGTTTTGTTGAACCATACCACATAATAAATTTAAAGGAACATTTTTCAATTCTTCAGGTCATTTTTTGCTATTCTTAAGGACACTTTCCGATATTTTAAAGGACATTTTTAGATAATTACAATATGAACTCTATCAATTTCATTTCCTAAAATGCTATGTTGAACCTTTTTATAACATAAATAGTTTAAGTTGAAACATAACAAGATATCCTGGTTTGGATTGAGCTGTACCACACAATAACTCAGCTAAATTTGCACTATAATATATTCAAATCTAGAAATGATTACAAAAATCCTAAAATTTAAATGTCTGATCCCAGGATATTTTATTAGATACACAATAAAGTTAAATACAAATCACTTTTTTAACAACACAGAAAAATTAAATTTAATATTAATTTTGAGCTTTGAGCATCAAGCCAAATGCATTCTTTTGACAAAAACTTTTACTTTCATGTTGATAAATGGGAACATAATTGTTAGCTGGAATACTTCCATACACTTTTGCCCATATTTGTAATGTTCAAAAAATTTAATTCTTTAATCTCTAAATAATTGTTGGGGGCTTTATGCACAAATTTTGATTAGCTATATATATACATACATATTTATTGACACTGCTATAGATACTGACAAACAAATAAAAAATAAATATAAAAATTCAGAAAATCAACATATAAAGCAAATAAAATTGTTTTATATTTTTTTTTAATTTAGGAAAAAATATCAATTGAAAGGCATCAAGAAAAATTAATCATTTGGATACTTTGAGTCAATTTTAAATGACACAACAGGCTCAGAATAGCAAAACCACACAATACCATAAACAAAATCTGGCAACAAGAAAGAAAAAGGCTAGAATAAAAAAAAACACTAGTAATTGAAATTGTGTAAACTATAAACATACTCTGCTTTGGCTTTTCTGTGCATTTCTTTTTTCCAAATGTCTTTGAAGTCATTACAAAAAGATTTCCAGTAACTGAAGAATTCTTGAGGCCATTCGGAAGGGTTGCCAGATTTCGCTTTCCAGCTGAAGAAAAGCATTGTCTCATTGAATCTACATATAAAATAATAGAATAGAATTAATTATTTGACTAAAATGAATATTTCAAAATTTATTTTTCACTCATTTCACATTCTTTTACTTAAGACAACAAAAGTAATAAAATCATACATAAATAAAATTTTAAAACATGCTTTAAAGAAAATTGTTATACATACTTATTTTTACATTCTTCAAGATTTTCTTCCTGTTCTTTATGTTCAGCATAAGCTGTAAAAGAGATAAGATAAAGTATGGAAAGTAATATAAAAGAATGCAGAGCTTGTGGACGTGTATTTGTTAACTCTCAAATTATAATGGCGATGCATTATTATGGTGCAAGCTTCTCACCATACTATCAGTCACTTTTTACGAATTGCTTTACCTAAACAATGCAAATCACTAAAATATTAAATTAATAAAATATTTTTTTTCAATGCCCACCTGGGGAATAACCTTTCGTCATACAGGTATCTGAAGGGCAGATTTGTTGGCCACTCTTTCAGGGGCATGCAGGGCCGGATTTAAGCTTGGCGGGGCCCTAAGCTACTGAAAATGATGGGGCCCTTTTAAGTTCAATTCTATTTCTATACACCTAAAGTAAACTGTCGTATTTTTTATTGCTGAATATTAACATTATATTATTAAAAATTTGATAATATTGCTTGATTGTCAAATATATTGGTTGTGATGGGACTATAATGTAGAGCCTTTCTATTATTACACATATTTTCTGAACGAGGAAAAAAACAGAAACTCATTTTAAGAACATCATAAGCACAGAGTAAAGATTTGGTATGTTAGAAGAACCATTATACGTTTAACAGAGTTTTTTTTTCCTTGAAATTCTGAATCTATGTTATTTAGAATTTTAAATGATTTTTTTTTTCTCTTTCTAAATTGTTTCTTTTTTAAGCGTTACATTTTGCTTTGCTGCTCTGACTTAGAAACATGAAATTATGAAGGTGTGTCAAAAATAAGCAAGGAGTTAAAAAGAACATAAGAAAATATAATTTGATTATTAGTTCTATTTTTTTTTCATAACCGCCGTTGAACAACCGACTTAATTTGAGTTTACGACTACAAATGTTTAACTCCGTATAATATTGAATAATCACCTTATAATTTTGAACTCAATCCAGAAGACAAGAGAATTGGATCAGTACCCAGAGGTATTGATTTGTTGTGAGAACTTAGAAGACTTTGTGACCATGGCAGATTTAACATGCACCAGTCACCATTTTATACATGGGTATTCTTCGGCCGGCTGGATTTGAAATCCCATTCTCACAAACACGAGTTCAACGCCTTGCCAACCAGGCTACCCCGGCCAAATTATTAGTTTATTTTATAATAGTCATTGAACAGCCAACCCAATTTCGAGTTTACGACTACTAATGTTCAACTTATTAGACTTCTAATTTTAAACTCAATTCAGAACACAAGGGAACTCCAGGATCAAGTATTGGAAGAAATTTTCGTCTTGGAGGGGGACGTTTTGATGGAACTGACCAGCATTTAAGTTACATGATGAGGAAAACCACAAAAGCTTTCCACTGTCAGTCTGACAACAAGGGGACCTATGATCCGTCTACCACTGAGGATATTTTACTTCGGCACAGTGGCTGGTGTAAGCCGGGTGTAGAATTCGTATTGACCAGTCAACACTGGGATTCGAACTCAGTGCCCTTGAGTCCATCTTCACTGGGTAATAACTCTGCAGGAGGTACCAATTTTATTGATTTGCCAAATTTTAGTCATTTTCAAAATGAAAATAGAAATTCAATCGTAATTTTTGTAGAATAAAAAGACGGAAATAAACCGTTTTTCCTCTTAATCTGCAATGATTAATCAGAAACAACCATGAGGGTTTGTGTGCAAAATGAACAGGGGGTGTAGCTTTCTAGTTTTTTAAATACTTGTTAAACTATTAGTTTTTAACATGCATACTTTAAAAAAAAATAAGAAATACATTTTTCAGTATTAAGAAATAATAATTAAAAACTGTCATCAGCTGGAATGGAACCCGCCATCTCACAGTTTTGTGTTAGATTTCATAATCATCAGCCCCAAATATACACACCTGCCTTGCGGATATTTATTTATTATTATTATTATTTTTTTAAATTTAATAAATGAAGTTATTTGGATACTTGACATTCTTGAACTGGATGCTTTAAATGCTTGACATTTGTTATTACAGAATGAAAAGCTTGGAAAGACAAATATTAGTTAATATTTAATTAAAGAAAAACCCGTATTGAAATCTAACGAATTGTCCCTGATAAATTTTGTGGCAGTAAAAAAAATATTGAAGCCTGATACATGTCCGGATTTTTGAAACACTTTCTAGTTTTACTATTTAATCAAATTGGTTTCGATGTCTTTCATCCCGCCTGTCTCATTAGTGATTCAGCATATTTCGATATCATTTTTGATTCGTTCTTACTTAATATTAATTTGTTTGCGACAATTAATTTGTATAACTTTTTTACTACATTTTTGCGAGGAGTTTAAAAATATAATATCGAGGGCATTAACTGAAGTTAAATTGGCTTTTTTTGTATGCCTCTTTTACTTACATCATCCACACACCCACACGCGACCTACTGCTTCTTAGAAACAGATATTAAATAGTCTCTTGATCAAATGATGGGACAAAATTTGCCTTTTAAACAAATCAAAAAACTTTTCTACCTTTTAAAATTGTTTATTTTTAAATAATTTATTAATACTCAAATTGTTTAAAAGATATGTTCCTTTTCATTGACAACACAGTTTTATATTTTATCTAGTCATTTATTTATATTTTTTAAACTTATTTTTTATTTGTTTTTATTTTATTAAATTAAATGCACAGATTTAAAATAAAAACAAATCTGCCAAAATTTTATAAATAGTTTCAATTTGCAATTTTAAGAAGTTATTTCGACTTTGCTTTAAAAATTTGAAATCCTTATAAATTAAAAAATTTAGATGCCTTATTAACTTTAAACACATAATAACAACAAAAATCAGGGAGTTAAAAATAGAAACAAGTATGATCAATAAACAATAAAATCATAAGCTAACTAAATAAATGAATTTTGTGTACGAAATATCATATTTTACAAATTAAACATAATTCATATTTCGGGGATACATGGAAAATTTGGTCAGACAGGAGGTTTGAACAATATTTTTTACATATATATTTAAACATTTGTTTAGCTGATGATCACTTGATTTCAATGCTCTATCAAGCAATATCACATGTTGCTTCTGTCTATTAGCAGTAAGTAAAATTAAAGTAAAACCACATCTGTTATCTCAATTTCATCCAAAATAAACCAAATCAAGAATTTTGGCAGATGGGCCTGTCAAAGAGGGAATTGAATGGTGGCCCACCATTTAAATAAATAAAGAAAGGAGTTCACGGATTCATGTACGATTAATTTGGAAAATAACAAATTAAAATCAATTACAATAATTAAGTAAATTAAACAATTAAGCTAGTTAAAACATTTAGGATAATTAAAAGGAAAAAAAGCTTTTGTAATAAATTGGAAAACATATATTTTGCAAAAAAGAAAAGTTAAAATTAAACGAGAAGCTCTTTAACGACAATGAGACACAACGGAAATCTCGAAACAGAGTGACCCTAAACAAGATTCTCCCACAGCCCTAGAAATTTTTTGCCCAGAAATCAGACAAAAGGGTGTTTCTGTGGACAAAAGAGCCCACAGCAATTTAAAGAAGCTGAAAACATTTCCCACAGTGTAAATTGAGGCGGCTATTTGACTACTCCATGGAGTACCGCTTTTTAGGATCCATGGACTACTCCCATCACTGGTAGCTACGAAAGCTACAGGATATTTTCATCAGTCAAAAGGCCTTTTTATTGCTCTTTTGGTTAAAAAAGTAACAATTATTTTATACTTGTAAACACTTCTATTAGATTTTGAAAAGCGTTCGCCAATGTAATAAAGAAAAAAAAATGTATTTTAGGCTTCAGAGGGCTCCAGCTCCGAATAAAACTTTAAAAAAAGAAAGCCAGAACCAACTTTAAAAAGTTGGATCTGGGGGCCCTTGCCATCTCGGGGCCCCAAGCTACAGCTTATTTAGCTTATACGTAAATCCGGCCCTGGGGGCATGGCAGATAGATCATGTCGTTTGGCTAACCATTGGAGGTTTTCCTCCCTTATCTTCTACTTTAGGTTCAAAAATACAAGGTTAGGCAGTTAAGCATTAATAATTGTAAACTAAGAATTCGTTTGGTTCTTCAACTCTCCGGTTATAAAATGAAATATTAGTGTATGAAAAACGGTATTTTAATAGTTACTGTTTATTATTTTCAACAATCCGAACGATCGAATCCCCATTGCTCAATCTACACTAGCCTGGTGTACCTTGAGCTGTTTTATTAAGATTAAGTGCCACTGCTCTGTATAAGTTTGTCCGGTTTACCCTACACTAATGCCTTTAAAGGTTAAGTGCTCAGATTAGTTCCTGTAAAATGGCACTGTTATCAAAAGTTGGCAGAATAACAGCAGAGCTATTTTGCCACAGATCCGTTGCAATAGCCACTGTCTTTGAATAAAGCACAAAAATGTATGTTATTAATGCTAGTTATCAGTTGAATATGAATCTTAAATGCAAATAAAAACCACATAATGTTAAAGGATCACCAAATAATTTCATTACCCACCTTTTGTGAGAAATTCATCCATTTTTTCTTTAAAAGGTTGTTGATGTTCTTCATCTGATGAATTTAATACTTTCTGAACTTTGGCCTCACAACCTATCAGAGGCATTTAAAGTAAAAATTTAGTTACATTTATTATTCATACAAATAATTTACAAATTAAAGTTTCAGTTTTAAAAATTTTTCACACAACACTTGATGTTTCTAACTGGTTCCTTTTTAAAATTTTAACTAACAAGGCACAAGATTAGAAGTAAGCTAAACCTTTTTAGTAACTTTTATTACTAAAAAAAAACTGAATTCAAACTTAAAAAATAGATAGGGGGATCATATAAGATAATATTATAATTATCAATTCCATAATATTTACTTAAAGAGTTTAGCAATTTTAGTCTGCCAGATCTAATGGTGAAATGTTTTCAAAAATAAGTTATGTTGAACTAATTCTTTTTTTGTTTTTGTTTAGGAGTAATTTTTTTCTCTTGATTTTTAGAATTAATCTTTGAAATTTTATTGGAAGAAAAATAATTATTGAAAATAGTTAAATCAAATACTTCCTTAACAATTAAAAGAGTATGCAAGTTAGCGATAATGTGTTTATTATTTAAGTAAATCTCCATTAATGAAAAAAGTAAATTTAATTACAATCTATGTCAAAAAATAATATAATTTAAAAAGCTCATTAGATATGAAAATTCTTAGATAAAAGTCCTTCACGAATTTTTTTTAAAGAAAAATGGAATCTTTGTCAATTCGTATCAACACAGCTGCTCTCCCCCCAATTGAATCTGTTCTAATAGTATTTTTTATTACAACTAATTTCAATGGAAATAACTTCATATGAAATATATGTCCCAAAATCAATAATCGAATTGATGCTATTTACACAATCCAATTGAATCCTATGTGGAGGAAATAGAAATAGTACTTTATTTACATCACATTAAAGTTGCACAATGGTCAATTGATGGCAGTCTAGTATACATCCCTAACGATAATCAGAATACATGCCACAACAATTTTGGCCCTCGGCAGAGAAGATGGTTCTCAAGCTATGGTAGCTTGATGATATATGTGCGAAGTTATGGCAACCAGATCAATGCGGTCACCCTTCCAATCACTGACTACTGTCAGTCATACTCGACTTAGATAAATTACTGGGAACTGAGTCTTATTATCTTATGTGGGACACAGAAGTGGAAAGAGATTTTTAGTTTTAGAAAATGAAGAAGTGAATATTATAGTGCATATTCTATTTATACAGAACTATTGAAAATATTGAAGAATTTGAACAATTATTACCAAATAAAGAGTCATGATGTCACAAGTAAATTATAAACTGGATTGTTTAAAAAGTACACAGACAAGTAAATGTTTACATTTTGAAAATTGAAACCATTAAGAGCCCACTCCTCTTGCCCAATTAATGCATGAAATTATTTTAATAAGTTTGTTTTCTGCGGTTAATGAATGGAAGTCGATGATTACACCAATAATGCTCACAATTTTGATCATTTAAAGTCGGTTATGTATCAAGTTATTTGTATATTGCAGATTACTAGACAGTTCAAATGTTATTCGACAAGTAAGTAAACACTTGCTTTTTATTTGACTTAGAAGTTTGTTGAGGTCTTTAGCAATATCATCAAAGTTTACTAAGCTCGCTCTTTCTGCATCACCAGGTTCAGGAACTGGCAATTTAGCTTTGTCTAAAGATGAATCCTGGAAAATATATAAATATTATTAATTTTCAAAATATCAATTATTTCGGGTGATAATATAAACCAGTAAACAAACCTTAATGAACCTTAAGACCATTTAAAACTTAATGAAATGACATATAATTTCATTAAGGCTGAAATGTTTAATTTAATTGATAAAATTTTACTTTCTAATTTTTTTCAACTAAGCATTGGTGACAAAATACACAATTTTTTAAGAACTTCACATTTTGCTAATTTTACAAGTATCGCTTAATTTTTCTCATTTATCAAATACACATTAAATTGATTTAAAACATTTAGTAAAGTTCAGCGAAAAGTTAATTTTGAAATTATATTTAAACCTACAGAAAAAAAGTATACATTGAAATGGAAATGAAATGTGGAAACGGTAAAAAAACAAAATCAGAAAATTAAGACGCCAAAACAGATATTTAAGAAACTTCTCAAAAATATTTTTGCAGAAAACTGTATCAAATTCAGAGCTTTACAGGAAGCAAAACAAGAAGATTTAAAATTAAGAGAAAAAGGTGGAAGTACTTTACTTTAAGAATGAAAATAGCTAAAATTTGAGCAGTAGCCTTAACATGGGTGCTGGGTCATTGGGGTTAGTCGTGGGTGACATGTGTGCCGGGTCAATAAAAACCAAAGAATAAATTAATAAAACAATCAAAGAATAAATCAGCAAGAAAATCAATTAAAATTTATGTCACCTAATGTCAGATCACAAATTATAAACCTTTTTCTAATAATTTATTTTCTAATAATTTATTTTCAAATAGATTCGTTCATTCACTGATAAGCCAATTCACGATATGAATGTACATTCATAGATTTACTTCCGTTTTTTGTTTCATTTAGTCACACTCTAATTGGCTATTCGATAACCTAGACCACATCTTTTCCAAGGTGTTATTTTCAGTAAAAACCTATTTCTGGGAACGGAACCAGATTTTGTGAATGAAATCAGCTGTTTAGTGAGAATAGTTGAAATGTGCTTTTATCATATTATACTCAAATACTAATAGTAATAAGTAAATTTTAAGAGACACTTACTACAAAAATATCAAAAGCAATTTCGATCATAGTTTTCAAGATAAAGTATAATGGCCTTAAATATGCTTTTAAATTGAAAAATAAACAGTTTTTAAGATATTACACTTAAAAAAATATTATTGGTTTATAAAATAAACAATGATAAATATCTAGTTCAGTATCAATTAAATATAAAAACAAAATTTGAACTATGTCTCAGCAGAGAGCAGAACAGTGTTTCTTAATTAGAAAATCAAAAATAAGCATTTTCTTAGCTTGAATAAGGTGAGAAAAAATTAACTTTAAATAACTAAGAAAATATCTTACTTCTTCATACAGCTTTACATAATTTCTCACTATATAATGCAATAAGGTCAGTGAACTATCCTAAACAAGCAAATAATATACTAAATTAGATACAATAACAAATTTTATTAATTAATACAAACATGAAAACTTGTTAATTCTACCAAATACTGGGTACAAGAATTAAGATTAGATTTTAGCTCTCTCGTTTTACAGAATAAGAATAATCAGCTATTAGGTAGAATTTCATTTTTGATTTTGTTTTTTAAATTTCCAATTAGTAAGTTTTTTTTTACATTTTTGTTCCCAGTACTTTGAATTATAAATTGTATTCAAACTGTAATTATTTTCATATTTTTTTTAACATTTGAAAGAGTAAGTATTACAATTGGTATAATAATAATTATGTGGAATAATAATAATGTATACAATAATAATTAATGTGTGTTGAATCAGTTCGTCTTCACAAGTTAAATAATTATTTTTTTAAAATTAGTAATAGAAATACATCATTATATAATTGGATGGAAATCAAGAGAAATTTTCTTTTCACCCAAAATCAACCAAAAAAAGAAAAAAAATCTTTTTCACCAACCCACAAACTGTGCAAAACTATTCTGAGAAACAGTTAATTTATAAAATGAAAAGCAACTTGATTTAGCAAAAGAATGCTGCACATTTCCTGTTTTTGCACCATAATGACAAAAGTATTTATTTTGTCTATAATTAATGTTCATCAAAAAATTGTTTTGAAATATATTAAAAATAAACCAAATCTTCTACAGGGTGCGTAGCCAAATCTTTGAATCAAAAATAAGCGCTTTTTAAAAACTTTTCAAGCACTTCACAAAAATTTTCAAGCACTCAAAAAGTTCATATTGAATCAATGATATTATTGAAAAACAAAAACTTTTTTATGAACAGTTTTAGCATTAAAAAAAACTCAAAAAGAAACGGACGTAAATCGAAACAATCAGTACTTTCCCACATCACCGAGTGAATTCAACTTGACTCTGAACTTAGAACAAAGGTACCCTTACCCCCCTACATCAAAAAAGTGTTAGAAGTAAAATAAAATAAACAAGAATAAAATTAAAATAAATTAAAAAGAGAAACATTTAATAAGGATCTGACTCTATCCGAATTGGAGCACTCGGGTTTCAGTTACGAGTGTGCTCGCATGCGCAAGTCATAACGTGGATACTACATGAAGTCCATGTGAATGATTACGTAGCAAACACCCCATTTTTCGTGAAATGCAGGGGATCCGCCAAATATCACTGAAGGAAGAAAAAAAATTATTCGTGAAAAAAAGCACTTTTTAAAAACGCCAGCTGAAAAAAGCACCTTTAAAAGCTTTTAAAAACGAAATCTCCCAAAAAGCACCTTTAAGTACTTTTTACAAACGCTACGCACCCTGTTCTAACAATTTTTTATGTATAGGTTAATATTGTAATTTTTTGTGTGATATTTATATGATTCCTCAGTATTAAATTCAATACTAGCCCTACTGATTAATTGTAATTTACAGCTTTCGCAGTAACTGATATGCTGGCCGGATATCCATTTACATCCCAAACAAGAACCACATATAATATTTTAATTAATGAATGTAAACAGGACGACATATTACTTTGCTTTTCACATCTTTCAATTTGGGTAATATTTCCAGGCCAAAACCATCTGCCTGCCCTCTGTTCCGATTACCTGAAAGAGAAAATAGTGTAAATAAAATGTTAATAAATAAAATGTAATTGTTGTAAAATAAATGTTAATGTTTTAAATACTTGAAATTCATAGATCTAAAAAGAGGCTGACAATGCTTTGTTCATCAAAAATGATTATAAAATACCACAAGGATTTTTTTCGTTAAATATATACTGTCCATGAGGATCACTTAATAATGTGCCCTACTTTTATCTGCACACAGCAGCGTTCAATAGCTAGTTGTACCGGTCTGGATCATGCGCCCTCAAACTATGTGTGCCCCCCCTGCCACGAGGGTTGTGGGGGTGTTATTTACTCCACTGATCAGTGGGTATACAATATAAGCAAATGATATTAAAAAAAAATAGTCCAGTTCTCCAAATACATAACTAATATAAGGAAATGCTCAGTATGAAATTCTGTGTCAGAAAAACACCTCTATGGAGAAGTAACATACTCAGAGAGTATTATCCCAAAATTCAACGCTTGTGAATTTCCAGCTAAGCATCAGTCCACGGCTATGTTGCTTTCAGCGAAACAGCCTCTAATAATTTAGCGCCATCTTAAAATGAGCTAGCAATTCCCATCAATATAAATGATATAAACAAACTCTCAAGAAATATCTTAATAAATAACACAGTACTTATAAGAAATGCAACAGCAGATCAACTCTAAATAAAAATCATTTTTTCATCTACAGAGAGTGAAATAATAAATCCAGGCAAACAAATTTTTAATATAACATTAAAATAAATAAATTAATAAAATATAATAAATAATACTAAAAGTAGACTTTAATAGTTGTAGTAAATGAATAGATTTATTGGTTTCGATTAAAATGTTCAGAAATGGGCTGCAAGTCTTCGATATTTAAATCTATCCTATTACTGTGAAGCGATTTATTTACAGAGTACAAACACTTGTGCACAGTCAAATGAAAGATTTTACATTATACTTCCTTAAACAGCTCTAAAACAGCAGATCGCCGAAAAGCAAAGCCAAAAAAAAAAAAAAAAAAAAAAAAAAAAAAAAAGAAAGAAAAAGAAAAGNAAAAAAAAAAAAAAAAAAAAAAAAAATACAAAAAACAATATATAGAGAAAGAGATATATTTTATAATTTAAATGGTCATTAAAAAGAAATAAACACACAAATTGAAGCAAATTTAGTTATTTTCTATTCTAAGATGCAATAGCTCTGTCTGGGTTTTTACCACACCCTGCAAACAAGTGATGTTAAGTTTATGGAGCATAACCCCATTCCTTTTCTTTGATGTGAGTATGCATACACCACTTGTTACTAGAGATGAGACAAGCTCAACCTGAGCCCAATGCAAGCTCAGGTACAGAAAAAAAGTTAAGGTTTTGTTGGCTCCAATTCAATGATAAAATTTTTATAAATTTTTTTACTATCTTAAAACAAATGATTGTTAGAGTTATTAAGCATAAAAAAATGCAAAATTTATTTATTAATTGTGATAAAAAAAGCTATTAATTACTAATTTCCTTAATTAGGCATAAGAAGCCAATGGCAAGACTGCAAAATTTGGCTTTCCTCTAATATATAGCTCAGGCTCTAAGTAAGCTTATATATTTTGAGTTTAGATTAAAATTCTTTATGCTTGGGCCGGGCTCATACATCCAAAAGCAAGCCTGAACTAATCTCTAGTTTTTATACAAGTTACTGAGTGGATAAATAAAACTCAATCAATGAAAAGATATGGAGCCAGATTTTTTGTGTCCGTTTTCTACCAGCGGTGACGCAAGCTGATAAAGTGAAACTTCCAGAAAAGACCACCTCTATTTACGACCACTTTTGGGAGACACAGAATTTTTTTCATAGACTTTGTATTGAAGAAACCTTTTAGGAGAGTCCACCAAAACCTTTTCCAGTGAGCAGGCAAATCTCTGCACAAAATGCGGGAAAGGTCAAATAATGAAACATGAAAAAATATGAAAACAAAAAATATTAAGAAAAAAATAGTAGTTTTATATGAATTCAAAATATTTGAGAGTGGTTTTTATTTAGAGAGCTCTATTTGATGATGTCTGGAAGAAATTGACAACCTTATGTTGCAGTAATAGTGCACTAAAGACAATGCTATCAATGATTTATTTTTAGAGTTGAAAGTTGAATTAGAAAAAAAGTTAAAACAAACCTCTTCTCATATTTTGAAGTTAACTAATTTTTATGATGTAAAATTAAATACAAACTTAAATAAAAAAACATAATTGTTTATTCATTTAAAATAGTTCTATCATTCATAATTGGTACATTTGTTTGCATACAAAAATAGGGGTAGTTTTCATTGAGGCTAAGTGTTATTTCTCGATTTGGTTTTCGCGACGCCAACACAAGTGGCATTTCTGCCCCAAGAAAGAAACAACGACTAAAATTAAAATTGTTCGCAAAAAATCCTGTACCCTCAATAACATTTTGAAGTCGATGGAGGTAACCTCTAAGAACAACCAACCTTCATGAATGACCATTTTACTGTGGAACAGAGAGTGGTCATGCCTGAGAGAGAAACATGAGAATTTAATTTTTAAATACAAAGAAATGTTTAAAAAAAATGAAAATTACTGTCCCTATTGAGGTTTTACAAAATACACGTGAGTTAATAAATAAAATACTACAGATTTTATCACATACTTGCTGAAAATAAGACAATTATTAGAATAGTATTAGATTAGAATAAAATTATAGAAATAGAATAATTACCTCCATTCATGTAATTTCCTAAAGTGAGAATTATTCCAAACACTTTTTGTATGTCCGCATCTGTCATCAAAAACTGAAACATTAATTAGTTAAAAAAATTAGTATCACAATATCTAATGTGTCTAATTTTATATCAACATTAAACAATATGTTTGTTAAATGAAGAGTTATATTTCATGATTATTATTGTATGATTTTTTACTAATGAGATTTCATTGTACAAGTTTTAATTAATGTGAAATAAAAGTGAAGAAAGGCTTTCCATTTTTAAATGAAGACAACATTTACTTTAGCAATAAACTTGAGTTATTGCTGAATGCAACAAATTGTAGTTTGGCTGAATAGCCCATTCAGCCAACAAATAATAATTAATAAATTCTAATTTCTACCAAAATACTATAACACGGATTTCTTTTTTTACATAGTTATTGTTAAACATGTTTATGCTTTATGCTAAGTTACATTTTTTATTTGATTTTAATTCAATAATTCTAACAATTTGACTACTACAGTAAAGGTCAAAGAAGTTTATTAAAGATTATAGTTTACTTTTTAAATGGAATATTAAGATAATAATTAACATAAGTAAAAATTAAATGCAATATTATTTTTATTAACTAATTGAGTAATGCCTCTTTATTCAGATAATTTTAAATTGTTTTTTATTATATATATAATTTCAAGTATTATACAATTATACATTTTTATAATATTAGAAAATACCTAGTTTTTTAAATCTGATATTTTGATAAATATCTATTATAGTTATAAAACAATATTCAATATACAATACTAAAACTATTATATTACACAATATATGCCAGTAGACATAAAATAATAGTTATGCAAAGCAATAGCTCGAATCTGAACATGGGAAAAAGGAAATGTAAACATAATCTGAGCATTATATGTTACATTACTAATTGATGTATTATATGTTATACTACTATTGGCTAATTAAGTAATGAATATTTATTCAATTAATAAATTTTATTTTAATAATTTTATACATTATACATTTTTATAATTCTGGAAAATAAACAATATAGTTTTTTAAAATCGGTCTGATATTTTGATAAATATTTGTTATAATAAAACAGTGATCGATATACAATAATACCACTATTATATTACATTATGTATACTAGTAGACATAAAAAATCGTTATACAATTCAATAGCTCTAATCTGAACATTGATAAAAATTTATGAAACTTAAAAAAAACAATAATAAAGAGAAAAGAAAAATGAAAGGAATCAAGTAAAAATCATACTTCACATGTCATTTTCAGGTTGTTGAGTCTGTTTTCAATTGAAGATATTGTTTCAGAAAAGGCAGCTTGGAACATAATACAGGAGACTCTCTCTGCATATTCAGGTATTTTAGATAAATCATATAAAAACCTACAAAGATGGATTTCAAAATGTACATGACAAATAAAAACATTGATTTATTAAGTTTACTTGAGAAAAATACAGGATAATCAAAATTATAATAGGTATTTGGAGCTTTCTGGGTAGAAAATTATTGTGAGGACATTATTGGCCATAAATGAAATATTTTTAGGGAATTTTTTTAAGCTTTTTTAAATGGGACACTGGTGTTGCCCTTTTATATATATTATTTCTGATGCTTTATTTACAACCATAAATATATTAATAATAATTCTTTAATAAAGAAATAAGTTTCCCTATTAAACATTTCCAACAGCAATTTTCATCTCTGAGTAAATCATAATTTTTCATAATTTATTCATTCATGTATGTACACCAAACTAATTCATAACTAGACTAGATACAGAACAAGGTCTGAAAATTTAAAATGAAAACTAATTTAAAATTATAATTGATAAACTGATGAAAAATCTTTATTTCTCTAACTAAATATTTTAAACATATTTTTTATAGGTTCTAACATTCACAATTACATCAATAAACTTTATTTAGTTATAAAGTTGTGCTTCAGCCAATAGATGGTTGTCTATTTAGGGTTACGCAACGAAAAAAAATTGGGAAATGCTGATCTATTAACATACGTTATGCATCTGAACTAAAGGATTTGTTCATAGAATTTAGGGTAACATGTGACCAGGGGCGTATTTTGGGGAGGGTTTGGGGTATATATATATAAGGAGATAAAACCCCCTCTAACATCAAAACTATGCCACTGCATGCGACAAGGCAATGTGAAACATGTTATGAGACGGTCAAAAACATGGCAAAAAATTGTGATATCATTTACGGACATCCCCTAAAGTAATCTTACTGTTCAGGTTTATCCAATGGGATGTCATTTTTCAAATCCAGATGATTTTTGATTAGCTGCAGTTCTTCAGATGTTGGCCGCTAAATAAAAAAATAATAAATAAAGGGGAAAAAGTTAAATACAATAGAGTTACACACAAAATTAAAATAAAGAAGTTCATTATACATAGCAAAGAAAACTTACAATTTCATAAATAGCTTGAAGCGCATCTAAATCTAAAGTTGAAGTATCAAAGTTATAGACAGCTAGAAATAATAAAATATTTGTATAAATTTCAATATGAGTGAGAAGAGAATTTAAAAATAAGTAAAATGAATTAATAAAAAGAACATTCATGAGCTTACCATTTTCAACATCAGCTATTTCGATGCGAAGACTTGATATTAAAATGCCAACATTTTGTGATCTTTTCTGATCTAGAAGCTTCGCAACCTGCCAATAATAATAAATTTCATACTACCCTCACAAATAAAACACTGAAATAAATTGTACATGAACAATTCAGCAGACATAGATATATTGCATTTCACTATTTTTCTGTTAAGTCACATCATTAAAAAAAGTATAAAAATTTAAATACCCCAGATAAAAAATAATAAAAAATCCAAAATAAAAACTACATTAGAGAATAAAGAAACAATAAATTATTAGCAATAAAAAATTAATTAGCTTGAAAATTATGAATCTTGATCATTAGTGAGATACTAATGATTAAATTACAATGCACAGATTTATAAAAAATAAAAATAAATTTAAAAAGAAATATGAAGTTCAGTAAAAGTTAGATTAATTTCTTTATGTTTCAATACAGGGTTATTCATAAATCCCTCCGGGGTTTTGAAGCGTTATAGTAAAAAAACGAAGACAAATATGGCAAAAAAGAACATATGAAATTATTTCGAAAGTATTCAAGTTTTAATTTAAGCAGCTGCCGGTAGATGGCAGTTACATGTACCACGGAAGCCAGTTGTAGTAAAGAAAAATGGCGTTTACAGGCGGAGGGAATTATGAATAACCCTGTATATTAAACACTAAATTGAGAAAAAGATCAGAAATTTAGAAATGAAAGGTCATTAAAATTCTAAACTAATTTTACATAAGAAATTTGTCTATACTGATGATATACGAATAACTTTTCACCAGATTTATTTACAATTTTTTAAGCCAAATACAGTTGAACCTGTTAATCTTCAACCTGTTTATCTTGAATCTCTTTATATCAAAAACCTCTATATCTCAAAATTTCTAAAATTTCCTACATTTGCTGCCTAAAATCAATGTATTTTCCATGTTTATGTCGGAATTTCTTTTCTCAAAATCTTGGTTTCTCGAATTTCAAATAATAAAAGACAAATGTCAAAACTTTCTTTATCAGTAGAACTTGCAAACAGAGATGAATTTCGTAAATCCACAGGAAGTAGGGATGAACAGGTTGGCGGTGTTCAGGGAATTTCAAACACTAACCCTGCACTTCCTTAACTAGAAAGGAATGCAATGATTCTGGCATTAAGTGAGGGGTTGATGAGTAGGATGGAATGATCAGCAGGGGTTAGTTTTTCAACGTAGGTAAAAAAGCTAGGAATAGATATTAATTTTCACCTCAAAATTGCAACCAATGGATCAAAGGATAATTAGGAATTTTAAAGTGCACCGTAGAAAACAGTTGGAATGCAAACTTGTACATGTCATTGATGAAAAAAAGTTCTCTTTGAAAAATAAATGTGCTAGATGCTATCAGAATGACTTATGCCTGGAGAAATGTGTCTCGAAAAACAATTCAAAATGGTTTTAAAAAGGTTGGTTTTAAGAATAGCTTTGAAGATGATGAACAAGAGGTTGAAAGCATCAGTAAAGAAGAAGAAACTGTTGACGCTGGAAATGCAGTGCCAGATTTGCAGGAATGGAATGCAATAAAATTAGGATTTAATGTTGAAATAAATTTTGAAGATTTTTTACAAGTGGACAACTGCCTGGCAACATGCGGAACATTAACAGACGTGGAAATCTTAGATAACGTCAATAGAATATCAGATGAAGTGGAAGAAGCTGAAGATCATTTGGATGAACCAAAGGTAAGTGCAAAAGAGGTAAAAAAAGATGTAGAACTCTTACAAACTATTTTTGAATCCCAGGAAAATGTTGACTATGCTATTTTTTGCTGCTTTTTTTAACCTTAAAAGAATAATATCAAAACAAAGAAGGACAGACGTCAAAAAATTGTGAAAATTTTTTTTCAGTGTTAAATGTATATTAAAAAAATGTTATGTAAATAGATGTATGAGGTATAATTAATTTACAGAAATGCCTGTATTTTTCTACAAAAAACAATTAAAGCACTAGAATTTCTTAATTAAATTTAATTTTTTCAAAGTACCTGTATAACTTGAAACCTCTTTATCTTAAATTTTTCACCTTTTTCCGTGAGATTCGAGATAAACAGGTCCAACTGCATATAATTTTGCATTGAAAATAATGTAAAGTTGAGATAAATCAATTTCTTAAAAATTTTTGTTAGTAAACCCCAGATTATGTTTTGTACTTTTCCAAATAAACGAAAACATTCAATCACTACAGTTCAAGAGCTTTATGTATATATAAATATAAAGTTAAAAAATACAAGAGTTAATATTACTTCTTTGGACTTGTCCTTTTTAGTTTTAATTTTTGAAGGCTGTTTTCTTTCAGGTGTTTGGCGGGAGAAAAGTTCCACAAATTCATCCAAATCAGTTGTGCTAACTTCTTCTAGCTTTTGCCACAAACTAGTTTTACTCCTTTCAAGTAAACAATTAGAAAAAATCAACAAATTTTAACACAACAGATTGTTTTTTTAAAAAAAAGATTAATAAAAGAATCTGTAAAAAATACTACTTCTAAAGATCTATATAAAAATCTTAGCTAATATCTTTTAACTAATATACACTATTTGAACAAAAGTAATAAGGTCTTTTTGATTTATATGTCACTTTTTTTTAAAATATTAACGAATGTTTTTTTTTTTTACATATTTTGATCATTAAATAATTCATATTTTTCACTAAAAATCCAAATCCATCCATTGTGGCTTTAGAAGTTCAGTGAAATATATTTTTTAATAACACACAAGATATAAGAAAATAGAAATCATTTACAATTGTGTTTTAATGATATGCTATTTATTTATGTACAATACATAAATTTATGTAAACTTAGTATTTGTTCACCAAGATACATTAAACAACAATAAATATACTTTTTAACTTTCACAATTGGTTATTATTAAAAAAGTTTTAACAACATGTTGTGAATGTTTTTATGAAATTCCAAAACATGATTTTATTCAAAACTTCCAACATATAAAAAACTTAATTTACACTATCTCCTGAATTATTGCTCAAATGGATTTAACGTTAAATGACATTTTAAGAAACAAAACAAAAAGAAAAGAAACTAACAATTTTTTTACTCAAAGCTTTTATACAGAATGTTTAGTTCACATTTACTCCTAAAATCAAGTATATCTGTCTAGAGTGGAGTGAGTAGAGTGGTTAGAGTGGAGTAGAGTGTTCTCAACTGGAGGGGGGAGGGAAACTCCCACCTGGGGGAACTTCTTAGTTTAAAAAGAGTAATAAAGAGAGTTTAATTACACTTGATTTTATCTGGAGATCCCTTTGCATCTTCAGAAAATTAATAGAGGACATACCTTTCCAAAATTAAATTTAGTTTATGGAAAAAAATTGATGCTTTAAAACAGTGGTTACCAACTGGTGGCCCGTGGGCCACATGCGGCCTATGAACTAAAATATATTAGTTGTCATTTTTTTGGGGACAATTTTCGTAAAAAATTTGCATGCTTTTAAAACACTTTTCTCTTGTTAAAAAAACCTAATTTCTTCATTTCTGTGAAATTTAACTCACCACTGGTGCAAAAAAATTTATTTTTCAGGTAAAAATCTACTTCTTATTTTAATTTATAATTCAATACTTTTGTTTTGTACAACTTGATAAAAGTCTGATAGTAATATTTAATGTTCTTTCAAACATAAAAGAGTTCCTTCAAACACAAAAATACGAAAGACTTAAAAACAAAACTGGATTTCAAAACTTCAGTTTAACAGACAAAATTTAAAGCTTTATAAAAACTAATCAATTAAAATTCCTCTAATCTTAACAAGTAATATTGACAAATCCAAATTGTCAGCAACTGAGCTCAATCTTTTTCAATACAGGTATTGAAGTTTTATTTGCAGATTTTGGAAAAACATATAATAAAACATTTGTAAATAAAACATTTCTAGAAAAATATAATAAAAAGTGGAAAAATTATAAAAATACAAAGGAGGATTGCAAAGATTGTTAAAGGATTATAGTCGAACAATCTATTGAATGGCAATCAACAAAAAACTTAAATTTCACAGATTTTGAAAAGGCTTAGGACAGTTTACACAGTAAAACACTCTGGAAGTTGTTGAACTAGCATGGGAATCTCAAATGTTTTGTAAACATTATTAGACATCTATATAAAAATTAAAAATAAGATTTATTCATGCCAGCCAACAACCAGAATCCTTCAAGGTTGATTCTGGTGTTAGACAGGGTTGTATACTTTCTCCAACAACCTTTTTAATTGCTATTGACTTGTTTATGAAGATAGTATCAGAGAATAAAAGGGGTATAAGATGGAACCTTGCTGAGTATCTTATTGATTTTAATTTTGCACACGACTTAAGTTTACTGATCAACAGCCTTCAAAACATGCAAACAAACATTTTAAACACAGAGGTAAAGAAAATAAGACTTATTGTCAACTAAAATTTTGAAAATAATCCTAAGCATTTAAAGGACATATTCTAAGAAAATAATAAACTTGAGGAGGATAGCAGTTACAAATATCTTGGAAGTATACTTAACAACAATGTAGTAATTGATGAATATATATTAAATAGATTAAACAAAGCCCGAATCAATTACGGTATTCTCAATAAATTCTGGAAAACAAAAACATAACAAATTCAACAAAAATTAGAATTTTTAATACTAATGTTAAATCTGTCTCCTATTATATGGATTTGAGACAGGGTATACTGCAATAAAAATAACATGTAAAACTTCAAGAGTACTTATTAACAACTGTTTAAAAAGAATCTCGCCTATTAAGTGGTCCCATAAAATTTGTAACGCAGAAATCAGAAACTGATTGAACAAAACAGAAACTGATTGATCTGAAAAACAAAACAGAAACTGATGTAAAAATAAAAAAATGTAGATGGAAAATCATTGGTCATGTTCTACACAAACCTGAAAAATCTAAAGTAAAACAAGTTTTTGATTGGAACCCTGAGGGCAATAGAAAAAGAGGAAGACCTAAAAATACTTGGCGCAGGGCGATTGAAAACAATAGGAAAGACATAAAGAGATGGAAAATATCTGGCCACAAAAAGAGTGAGATGGTAAGCTATGATAGCAGCCCTATGTTCCAATTGTGATGAACAGGAATATTTATGTATTTATGAAATGTATAGACAAGAGCTTTAGCATGCATCATTTTACCTAGTTGTGAAGAGTTTTACAAATGACTGATTCCTATATTTCATTTTTTAACAGGCCAGATAGTAATGAGCCAGATAATAAGGAGCCTACTACGTCTATACATAATATTACAAAATAGAAAATTAATTTTCGAAAGATTTGACTCACACTTACTCTGGAATTGTTTCAACTGGTTCTTGCACTTGAATTCTAGTCCAATAGAGAGGCTTCATGGGCACTTTAGGACTTATTGCAGGTTTACGAGCTAAGATAAGACAAACATATTCCATTAAACATAAGAAATTAAATAGAATTCTAATATATATTTATTGAACTGCAATATTTGGACCAAAAAAAATTATGGATATAAAACAAAATCAAATTAAGTTCTTCATTGAAATGTGCTATAACAAGAGAATAAGGAAATAGGACGAACTTAATAATCAAAACAGGGCAATTGAAAATTATAGATAGTAATATGTGATCATTTACACCTTGATAGCAGAACATTCATTCATTATGTCAATTGACTCTGAGTACTTTTTCCCTTTATTGTAACGTTTAACCAGCTGCTCAGATTGACTGCAAATGTAAGTAATTTTTTTTCCTCACTTTTACCCACATTTTAATTAAAATAAAATTTTTTGTACTTAATCATAATTCTGTTAAATCTAATTTAATTTATCTGGATTTACATAGACACTTTTTTTAAAATTAAAAATAATAAAATATTTTAATGAGTTTATTTAATCAAGAATATTTTAAAATGAAAATTAATTACATGAAAATTAATGAAACTATGTTACAAATCCTATACTAATGCATGGACCTTTAGAGACACTGACCTGTATTGGTGGTTATGATCTACATATGACTGCTACATAGGGGTATACTGTTTGTACTCAAAGAGAAAAAATATCAAAACTTTAAAATGTTTTAACTTGTAATTTTACAATAGAAGACAATATAGGACACTAAAAAAACATAGAACATTTTAAGTCGTAAAGTCTGCAAAAACAAAAAGAATTAAAAATAAAAAATTTATATTGACAGCAACAAAGAAAGTGCATTTTTTTTCACATTGACAACAAAGATTTGAAATATTAAGCATGTGGACCGTCATAAGCATGAACACATAAGTGCATATGTTTACAAATTTCTGAATTAACACTTTTTTTTCCTCCTATGGGCAGCAAAAAGCTGAAACAAACTGAGTTATATGTAGAAGAATTGAAAGGTTAAAAGCAAAAAGTTCATACAAATGTACAAAGTGTTCTGTTTTATGTTTTTATTATACTTATGCATGTTCAATAATAATTTTATTCATTGTTATTCATTGAAAAGTGAGCATAAGTCGTGCTGTTATGTATTTTAAAAGAATCATTAATGCTTAGTTTTTTAAGTTTTTCTATTGCATGTAATTTTTTTTAACTGAACTTCTTAATAGTTTGGTCTTTTGGCAGCTATAACAGAGATAGCTCAAATTTCAAAAATTTATTATTGTGTTTTAACAAAGTTGTGAAATTTTAATAGTAATTGTTTTTTAAAAGCATAATTTTTTTTTGTGTTTCTGTAAGTTTTTCTATTGCATGCCATTTATTTCAATTTAAAATTCTTTTATTCAAAGAATTTATTGTCAAAATTTTTTAATTTTTTAAGAACTAATTTTTAAGATTTTAATAACTGATTTAATCTAAATTCTTAAAACTTAGTAGGGAGCGAAGTGGGCATGGTTTGTAAAGCAAACCATATTAAGATAGCTTAGCAATCATCAGCAAACAGGGAGTGGAACCAACTAGTTTTAAATAAATTCCCTGATTTTTCAAGACTTATAAAATTCTATGACTTTTTCCTGTTCTCTCCGATTTCCCCTGTTCTGTGGCCACCCTCAGCAATATAAATACCATATTTTTACAAGAAATTATCAATGAAATTTTCATATATTACCTTGCTGGTAAGCACCATACCAACCACCAACAGGTGGTGGAGGTAAAGGAGATGGTGAAACGGGAACACCACTTGTCGCTGCTCCAGGAGGTGGTGGTGGAGGAGGTGGCATTCCAAGTGTTGGTAAAGGTGGTGGAGGTGGAATGCCACCCATAGATGGTAGTGGTGGTGGAGGAGGTATACCACCCATGGGAGGTGGCGGTGGTGGAGGAGGTATATCACCCATTGGTGGCGGCGGCGGCGGCGGAGGAGGAGGTATGCCACCCATTGGGAGTGGTGGAGGAGGCGGAGGAGGTGGAATCCCACCAATTGGTGGTAAAGGAGGAGGTGGTGGTATATTACTTCCAATTGATGGGGCAGGTGGTGGAGGGGGAGGTGGTGGTGGAATGGTTTTGCTTAAAGGAGGTAGATGATGAGGTGGTACAGGTGAAATTGGCATTAGACTTGAGGTATCTGGTAAGGGTGGTGGTGGTGGAGGAGAAGGGATACTTGTTATAGGACATGATGGTGACAGTGTTGAACTACTTACAGGAACTGATGAGGTTTGTGTAACTGCAAAATAGAAAACATATAAACTGAGATAAATGCAAAAGAAAAAAAAAAGTTGAAAATATAATTATAAGTATGTATTGTAAAGCATGAAAAATGGTTAAATGGCATACCAGACAATGCCCAACTCGAACAATACTAAGTATTTGAGATAACAAAATTAAATAATGATATGAATTATATCTAAAGCAAAAGCAAAAGAAATTAGCAAACAGAATGATTGAATGAAAAGTTTTACAAGAATCAGAATCAATTATATTAGCCCAACTAAAGCATCGACTATTGTGGTTATGTTTAGTTAATATATCTAATTAACTCACTAATACTAATTCCTGCCAAATGTAGTTGTAACGCATGACAGATGTAGACATCATGTATTAGTATTTAAGAAAAGGAAAATATAAGTTTCGTAATTAGTGACTCTGATGAGCTGGATAATGTTACTTCAGTACTTTTAATTGTATCAATAGCAAGGAAAAAATGGCAATTAGCGAGTTCAGTTGAACTTAATAGTGTTCATTTAGAGCTTTTAGTTATATCAATAACAAAGAGAAAAATAATGTGGCGATTACAAAGTTCTCAGGTAAACTAAAAAATTTAATTTTGTATTTTTATTTGTATTAATAACAAGAAAAAAAGAACCTTGACAATTAGTAAGTTCACGTGATCTATATAAAGTTAATTTAATTTTTTAATTTATATTATTATAAAGGTAAAACTACTTTGGCGATTATGACTCATGAGGTATTTGGTAAGGGTTTTCAATACTTAATTTGTAGCAATAACAAAAAAAAAGTACATTGGCAATTTGCTAGTTCATATAGACTTAGTTTAGCCTTTCAGAGATGGCTAATACAACAATTGTATTTTTTTGTAAAAGTATTTGATATATGATAGACAAATATGAATTTTTTGGGATACAATATTTATTTTGTCAGCAATATGTCTCAACATAACGTAACATGCTTATTTTACATCAAATATTTTTATAACAAAAAAATAAGACTTAGGGCAAATTGTTCGTAAATCAATAACAAGGAAAAAGTACCTTGGCAATTAGTGACTTCAGATGAACTAGGTGATGAGGAAACACTTAATTCTTCAGACTTGTCAGCAGGAACATTTTCAGGAATAACAGAAACCAGTTCTGAAGCTTCCTCAGCATTTGTTTGCTGAGGAAGTGGGGAAACTGTCTGAACCAAGGGCTTGGCAGATTTTTGATTTAATCCAGACAAAAGTTCTTTGATGGGAGATGAACCAGCATCGACCATCATAGAAGAATCAGTCTGAACTGTCACAGAAGATAAATAGAATGGCTCAGTTTGGCAGTAACGTGATCGCGGAACGAGCGATTCGGGTATGGGAACAGCTGATGTAAGGAATGATTTCAAATCTAGCGAAGGTGAAAGAGGACTCGTATCCAGATCTCGTTTGGCCTTTCTTGTCAATTCTTCGATTGCGGCGAGTGTTTGATACTTCTCAACTTCTCGTTCCAATCGAGTGACTTTTTTCTCGTATTCGTTCATCTTGGAAGCTTGTTCTCCACGGAGGTTAAAAAGAGCTATTTCCCGCTCCTTCTGAAAATATCATTTTTATGAAAATTTTTAAATGGGTGCAATGTTTAAAGTTATTCTTATAAAAGAATATACAGAACTATCTTACTTGGATTTTGTCAATGGTATCTCTATGTTCTTTCTTCATATTTAAGATAATATTCTGTAATTCTGCAAAAAACAGAAGAACAAAGATTAATATTTATTTATCAAATATTGCATCTGTAAACCTTTAAAAACCAGAAAGAAGCAATTTTTAACTATACACTTTCTTAGTCATTGTATATAAAATCATTCCAATAAGAAAATGACAAGCAATGAAATTTTTATCTATTTCCAGATGCCTTTAAAAATGTACACTTCAAATAAAAATGTATTTAGCCTATCATATTTATCTTATTATCAACTAAAAATAATTTGTTAACTAATGTTTTAAAATATGGTTTGGAAAAACTATAAAAAAAATTACATCATAAATTCAACACTTATTTTTTTTTTTTTTTTTTTTGTGAGAATTAAAAATATTACATTACTAATTGCATCCTTTCATTACTAATTGATGGATTCTGAAAGATCAAAATTTTGAATGGAGGCATTGGGCATTTTAATGAAAATTTTGTTTTCCAGAGTCTTTTCGCATTGATGTACTTTTATCATTTAACAAATATTTTGAAAAAAGTAGCCGGTTGTTAATTTAATTGAAGCTGTTACTTTTTTTTTTTGTTAATTCGCCAAATAGCAAGTGGCCAGTGGTTATTTTCGGGTTTACTATGAAGGACATATAAAACAGAATTGTTTGAAAAAGTAAGATGTTACCTTTATATGATAAACTGAAGTACTTTTTAACACTCGGCAAATTTTAATTTTCAATATTCATGAAATATAACGGAGATATTCAAAACTGTTGTGTACAGGATGTCCAAAAAATTCCAGAAGGTCTTGAGAAATACACATTTGACCAAAAAGAAAATAACATTTATTTATTATTTTACAAAAAGCAATCTAATGATACCGTACTCGACTTAAACGTTTCACCCCTTAAGTCAACTTCAAAACTTTAAATAGGAACCCCAATTTTTTATTGTAAATTTCGATTTTTCAGAAAGAAGTATCTACATTTGATTTATGGGGTTTTGCATTATGGTTCACAAAGGAAGCTTAACCAAAAAATGAAATATTGTTTAAATTGTTTAAAATGAAGATTTTTCGAGAAATACATACCAGATCAAAAAGTAAAAAAGTGAATATTTTGAAGGAAAAATAAAGCATTTAACGACACCGAATTCTACCCACCCAACTGCCTATAACTGAAGCCGGGGATAAGGATTGAGTTTTACAATCCCTAGATAAGTATTTTAAAAATATTAAATCATCAATCGTAATTCATTTAGCTGCACTGATTCAGTGGTGAAAGCACTGACTTGAATCTTTATGGCAGATTGAAGTCCAACCAGTCAGACGGATAGGTCAGGGAGGCTGAAACCTATCAGAAACCTAAAAGCAGTCACTGTGCAATACTGAACACACTGCCACCATCATGCCATTGGTCTCGATACAGTAAAGCTTCAATCTCCATGCCCCCTGACCCACAATGGGCTGTTCTCGGTAAGCTTTATGAGGAGACGTTTGACTGATTTGAGATTATATTTGACACTTTAAACAATAAGGGGCTATTATCTTATTTTGCATAGAACCATTACCAGTTTCAGAATACTGTCTGTGTTCAGGTACTTCAGGTATTGTGGGCGTAGGCCAAACCGTAGGAGATAATTTTCCAGGAGGAGGAACACTCGAAGGCTGAGATTCTGAATGAGTCCAATAATACATCAGGTCAGGCTAAACAAATATAATAACATTTTTATTTACAATCTTCAATTAATTTAAAATAATATACAACATGAGTTCAAAGTCACACACATCAAAGTATCAAAGGGTGAGTTTAAATTTATTTTCTTCAAAGTATCATAAGTTTAAAAATATATGATATCAACAACATAGGTATGAACCTAACATACATTTATACAAAAAAGGTTGTCTTAAGGGGCATTTTTCCTCTTCATTTTGCCTAAAAACAGCATAACACCAGCAGCACGTTTATAGGTGGAAATATATAAGAAAGCTACAATGGAAAATAATTCTGCTGAGCAATTCCACGGTAAAGTTAACCAGATACCAACATTTTAAACTTAATATTTTTAAGCAAACAAGGTATCATTTTCGAGGTAAAAAAAATTGCAATTTAGGAATAATGATTTTTAACTTATTAATATGAGTTTTTAATAAGCTATGGGCTGTAAAATGAAGGGCCAGAACATTTGAAATTTTTAAACCACGGTAAGTAAATCTCTAACAAGTAAAGTTTTTTTTGAAAAATTAACTCTAATAACCGAAAATGGAATAAATAATGTTTAAAGTAAACTGTAACAAAACAGATTACCTTGCACAAATGTGTAGAAACATTTCACATTTTAACTTGCAGAAAAATTTTCCAAAATGCACTTTTGATGATTACTGTTCGACACCAAAATACACAATTAATTGTACTGTGCCACTAAGATTTAACATAAATTTTTTTTTTCTGTTTAAAGCCAAAATTCTAAGTCTCATTTGTATAATCCATTTTGATTTTGAAAAAAATATTTATTTTTATTGCAAATTAATTATTTTTATGTCTGACACCACTGCCTTCTTTTCATTACATTTGTTTTCATCTACTTCCAACTAATATTTTTTTAAATTTTCTTTTTTTTAAAATTATGTGAAATATGAAGAGAAACCATCCAAATATTCATTTAGGTTAATCAATTTAGAATAATGTATTTCACGTCAGCAGCCTAATAAAATCTGCTTTAATAAGTACCCAAAGTTATATTTATATTATGAACTTAAAATTGATTAATGAAATATATCTATTTATTTTCTTAGGTAAGCAACCCAATTTTAATTTTTTAAGAATATTTTAAAACATATACATTTTCTTAATTTAGAGGATTTTTAATCAATCATTTTGCTTAGAAGAGCTTAAATAGCGTTCATTTGGAGCAAAATGTTTTTTTTTTTGTTTTTTTTTTGTGGAATATTCCGTAGTTATTTATTTTTCGTTTTTTTTTCTTCGAGAAAAGCAACTTACCTACATAAACTGTTCTTTAGTTTAACCACATGCTTAAACTTAGGTTAGTTTGAATGCTTGCTAAAGAATTACCATAAACATTCAAATGTAAGTACCAAACCTCGCTAATGCAAGCGAAGACATAGTTAGGGCTTTAAACGAATTTTAATACATTAAATTATATTTATCATTAATATTTATATTTTAGTAGTGATAAGTGTTCATTATTTCTTTTTGCCTCATCAATTTGCAAGTTTCACAAGATGGAAAATGATCCAACTGCCGAAAAGACATTGATCAACCTATTCCAATGAGAAATTGAAGAAAATTTAAATTATAAGATGCTATTTAATGGAAAAATAATGGTAATAGTATTAATATAAAGATTAAAATAGTTTTCAGCATTTATAATTGTTATTATTAACTAATATCAAAGCTGAAGAACTTACATCCGATCTCAAATATTTAATGTCTGGCATCAAAGTAAAAAATTTCAAATTAATTATACACCATATTTTACAAATTGAGAACTTTCTAGAATTTTTTTTTCAATTGTCAGTTTCAAAATTTGTCAAATTTATAATTAAATTACACACAAACTCACAGAGTTTAGACAATTTGTAAATGAGTACTAATTTTTTGCATCCCTGTGATTTACATCCTACACCAACAATCTAATTAATTTAATTTGAACTTATAATCAGCTTTTATAAAACAAAATATTTTTTTGATACTTTATGATGTACTAAACATTTGATATAAAAATTAGATGATTTTAAATTTAACTTATGTTTTAAAAGAGAGCTTTTCGAAGAAATTTGTGTTCATTTTCAATGCCTGACACTACGAAGTGATGCAACATTTTAATTGTATTGATGTTCCTTAATTAGTACAAAAATATATTAATTCATACTGATGTGTAATGTAACAACAAACATTTAAAAACAAAATTGGGTTACGGTGGTATTCTCATATTCATTCAGTCAAAGAACACCAGACCAGTGCAAGATATATAAGAATGTTTCAAAATATATTTATAACTGTTGCCCTAAAAATAAACATCAATGCAACATTTTGTTTGCATTGATGTCCCTTTTTAGTGTAAGAAACTGATAAAATAGATGAATATGCAATGTAACAGTTACCCGAAAGAGATTGGCTAAGGGGGCATTCTCATCTTCAATTTGCCTAAGAACACCAGCAGCAAGCAGATTGGTGCAAAATTGAGCCGCAAGGATCTTGAGATCTTGCTTGGAGAGTAGAAAACGGAGATAATGATCATCAGGGAAAGCTGAACATAGCCAGTGAATAAGCATTTGACCTAAAAACATGCAAATCATTACACATTAATCGTGTACAGTTTTCTGAACATTTGTAGAGCAATTATATGGTATTAGAAATAGACAAAATGAATCGTTAACATGTGATTTGAATAAACACATTTCTGCAACATATTTAAATATACATCAATCAACTGAATTAAATCAATTGTTGGTTAGAAATAGCTGATTTAGTTCAATGAACGGATTTGATAATCAACAACGAATCTAATTTATCCCGTATTCAAAACCAGAACCATCTGATTCAAATGAACTGCTAGGATTAACTTCGAAAAAAAATAATACTTTTTTAAAATTGAAAACATTCTCCATCATACTCTCCTGATATTCTCTACTCTGCGGATTTCTAAGGTAAAGTGCCATTGCCAGATCGACACTTGCCTGGTATTCCCCATATTGAAGTTTTTCATGATAAACCCTAATGGGGTATTGTTATTCTAATTATTATTATTAGGTATTACCCAATAAACCTGTTAAAGTGACATTTGTGTTTCAAAAAGAAAAACTGCAAATATGTTTTAATCATATGATCTTTCTCTTTTTATTTCCTTACATATATAGCACAATAAAGATAAAAAGGATAAAAAGAAAAAAAAGAGAAACTAAGAAAATCAATTAGTTTTATTTACTGCGCCTAAGCTGCAAGCATAAAGAACTCAAAAAACAAGTTAAAAATATAGAGAAAACATGTAAAATAATAAAGATTAATGAAAAGAGAAGAAAAATTATTAAAATAAAATATTTTTTTAAATTTTTCTTTATTTTTCATAATAAAGAAAAATAAAAAAAAATATTTTATTTTAATAATTTTTCTTATTCTCTTTTCATTAATCTTTATTATTTTCCTATATACAGTGAACTCTCGCTACTACGATATCCAACATAATACCACCCTCTATTACGATAATGTTTCATGGTCCCGATGAACTTGCATATGAACTAATGTTATCCTCCTTTAAATATTACTCAAGCAATGAACCCCAGTAAAAAAAAAAAAATTTCTCCAAATTTTAACCTTATTTTCTCAATTTACTATTGGTTTTCAAATAATGTAAAAAAATTTATTTTATTATCTTTTGCCATTTTTTCTGACAAGAGATGACTTACTGCTGACAATCCCAAGAGCTTCCTTTCTTAGAATTGCCCCACTTATTTCTCAAGAAATCACAGATGTAACATTCTTTTATCTGATTTCATTTCCTTCATGTTAAAAGCTGATCATGAGTCACAAATGACCACAAGCATCACAATAACACACCATTCACTAACGAAAATCATTTTCGTGCTTTGGATTCAATGCATACCTTTTGCTGGTTGACTTAACAGTAAAAAAAATAATAAACAAACACTAAATACAGGATTATTTTCAATAAAAACGATTTTCAGCAGGGCTCGAAAAAACTCAGAAATTTTACCCGTCCCCGAGGACGCCTTGTCCAACAATGCACCCGTCCTCCGTTGAAACTAACCCGTCGCTTTTAAATAAATAAAAATATAATTTTCTCCTATTTATTGCAAACATTTATATAAGTTGCACAATGAATTAGTAGTTACTAGGATTACATTATACAGTAATAAAAGAAATACTATGTTACTAATAGTACCCTAGTATTTTTTTATGAAATAATTTAAATGAAAAGGGTCAAGTTATCTGGAATGTCAAGTTATCTGAGGGTACTGCGTTTTTTAAATGAATCAAATATGACGTTTGCCAGTTGCACAATCAAGCCAATGATTTACAGAGGTTTCTGAACAGAAATCTGAAAGGGGTTTTCCATTTAGGTAGATGTTCATAATTGCTTTTAAAGCTTCTTGTTTAAGACCAGTACGTATAGTGTTTTTTTTGTAAGTTTATTGCTGCAAAGCCCCTTTCAACCGCTGCAGTACTCCCAGACAGAGAAAACATCAATATATGCGCAGTATGTTGCTGTATTGTGGGTCATTTTGCTGCCTTGTAACTTACAAGGCTCTTGTAAGATAACAAAAATTGAAAATGTATCACGAACATTAACGGGAAAATGGCCGTCTTCGCGGACGTCGGATTCGAGAAATTCGTTGTCCGCGGAGAATTTTTGACCGTCGAGGACGGGCGGACGGACTGTTTTTCGAGCCCTGATTTTCAGGGTATGTTTAAGATCTTATTTTCTGCATTTTTTTCAATTGTTTTTAATATTTAACCATAATTAACACTCTGCAAACTAATTTTTTACGTAATAAATAAATATATTTATACTTAATATTAAAAAAATTATAATCTTATTATTTTTATAATCTTTTAATTTTAATATTATTAAAATTAAAAATCTTATTGTGTGAAAAAAATCTTATTGGCCCTTATAACAATATATCCTTCTACAACAATATAGTTATTTGGTCCCCTAAATATTGTTGTACCGAGGTTTTACTGAATATTAAAGTAGTTCCTTTATACTGCTCTTCCGTAGGAAAAATTGAAAAATATTTTTTCTTAATTTTGTAGAAAATCGTATTTGGCAACTAATGAAAAAAGTCCTATTTAAATATCTTAAAAATTTAAAAAGTTTCAAGCAATTTTCTATGTAGTTTCCGAATTTTTAGAAAGAAAGCTCAAAATAAGGGGTTTTCCACATATTTCCTTTTGAACTATTAAACAGGATTTATTAAAATAAGACAACGGTGAACGGTAATGTTATCACCCCCATAAAAGTATTTTTTCTTTCTCACGTTTTCTTTCCTTATCGTTTTATGATACAAAATAATATTAATAGAAATTCCTTATCATTTTGAGCTTGAAACAATTTAAATTTATACGACATTCAAATCGGACTTTTCTCATTAGTTGCCAAATACAATTCACTACAAAATTATATTTAAAAAAAAAGGGGGAGGGGGAATTTCCGTGCATGCGCAGTATAAAATAACTACTTTAATTACTTATATATTGCACAGTTGTTAATAATTTTTTTTTCAAATCTTAAAGCAAACTATTTGTAATTAATTTTAAATTGCTCTGAAAATTTTGTATAATTTTATTGAATATTTCCAAAGTTATAGCATAAAAAATTAGTTTTTTTTTAAATAAAAATGTCCATATCTTCATAATTAAAGCTAGGATTACAAAAATTTGTGCAATTATTGCATTTAATAACAAATATAACTGTCACAAGTTACAAATCTATTGCTACATTTTTTAAGATAAGGTGTTCAAAAACATTATTTTCTGTTTGTAATTTTTTGTCGGTCCCTCAAACCTTTAAACTTCATTGATATTTATGAAAAACCGCATGATCTAAAGATGTCTGAAGTTATAAAATGATTATTTTAGTATTTGAGAAAGATGAAAAAATGTATTAGTAGAAGTGTTTCCATTATTTCGTCCACCCCCTGTATATACACACACAACACAGGGGTTGTAGGACATAATAAAAGAAACACTTATACTCTAACTCATTTATTCATATTTCTCAAGAAATATTTAGAGAATTAGTTAGTATTTAGGTCATGCGATTTCTCATACATATCAATAAAGTTTAAAGCTTTAAGATGTTTAAGAGTTTTTTCAAATTTTAAATTTTTTTTTATTAACTAAAAATTACTCTAAAAATTTTGTTAAATTTTATTGAATATTTCAGCAGTTACAGTAAAAAAAAAAACGTAAGTATAAAAAAATTATTATTATCTTGTAAAAATGATCATTTACTGATATTTCAGCTGGACTGATTTAAAGATAATTAAGCTTCATGAATATTTAAGCTAGGTTTATGAAATTTTGTACATTTATTGCATATATTAAACAATGTAATTTATATAAGTTACAATAAGCTTATCGCTATTTTGTTTGGCATAAGGTGTTAAAAAACATCTCTTGTCGTTCGTAATTTACTAAACAAAACACTTCTCAGAAGTTATAAAATTATTTTCAAAGTATGTATTTCTTAAGAAGTATGAAAAAATTAGTAGTATAGAAGTGTTTCCATTATTTTATCCAACCCCTGTATGTGTGCATGAATGTGTATATATATATATATAACAATTAATTGTACNAAAAAAAAAATATAATTTTTTGCTTATGAAGAAGTCTCAAACATGTTTGAAATAAATGTAAAACGTGTCTAAACTTTTCTACTAATAAAATATTCTTCTAAAAAAAAAAAAAAATTCGAAATCGTAGTAGGTAAACTTACTGTGTTTTCGGCAATTCAAACTGCTATAAAAGAGATCAATTCCGAAATAAGAAGTTTGGAGGCACTGTTCTAAACATCATTTATTAGAAGATAAAACTTCTTGAAGAAAAAGTTTGAAACTTTTTAGTAATAGGATAGAAAAGAAAAAAAGAAGAAAAAGGAGGTAAACAACAGACCTTCCTCAACACTTTTAATCTTTTAGATCTACGAGATAAAAGAGAAATACGGTTCTTTCTCTTTATATTTTGTTTCATACAATTGCGCTTGAATTCTCTTTTCAAAGGTTTACGTTTAGCCGCAAAAAGTTTGAAGAACAAGATTGCGATGACAACCAGGAACAAAATACACCAAATTCAAGACATTTTTTCCCCCAATTTATCCAAAATTGTTAAGTGTACAGATTTAACGAGCTGTAACAACCATACAATAAACAATATTTGAAAGAAAAACAGTTAAAATTAGAAAAAAGAAAACATTAAGATTTGTTTAGACATTAAATTGTACTATTTCTTTTAGGGTTTGGAAGTTAGTATTTTACTCCATTACAGCAATCTTTCAAAATCACGCCATCAACTATTGAGCGAAACATTGCAAAAATTGGCCAAATTGGCGATGTTTGTGAAATAAGGGGGAAAAAATTAATCATTATCATTTCTGATGATCATTTATTGTTGGTTAAAACAAGCTAAATCACAAAACCCCCTCCCATGCGCAAGAAACCGTCAGTCTTGTTTGCTTTATCTTTGACTTTTATTGCAGTAATTCTAGGTTAGGTAGGAATCTAATTTTAGAATTAAATTCAAATAAGACATGGAACTTTGAAAAATAAATAAATAAACTGGATTCATTTTTTTTCAAAAAACTTTGACCAGAATAGTGTATAAGAATCTTTTGTACAGCCTTTCTGCGGTCGAAACTTTTGACTAAACTTTTTGATAAAAATTTTTTTCCAGCTTATTTTTTTCCCAACTTAAGCTTTTATTTCAAATATTTAACATTATTTCAATATTTTGAAAAAAAAATTTTCACAAAAAATTGACAATCAGGGGATTTTAGTGTGTACCATTTAACTTTTATTTCAAATTTGATATTATTCCAATTTATTCATGCATTTTTTTGCACAAAAAAATTGACAATCAGGGGATTTTAGTGTGTACCATTTAACTTTTTATTTCAAATTTAACATTATTCCAATTCTTTTAAAATTTCTTTTGCACAAAAAAAAAAAATTGACAATTAGGGGATTTCATTGTATACCATTTAACTTTTTATTTCAAATTTAACATTATTCCAATTTCTTTTTTAAATTTCTTTTGCGCAAAAAAAAAAAAAAAAAAAAAAAATGACAATCAGGGGACTTTATTAGTGTCTAAAATATTGCTCTTATTCCCTTACACTCTATCAGTGTAAGTAAGTATACATCCCTCCCCACTTCCCCCTTAAGTGCTTACATAACAGTAGAACGGCCCCTTATTTGGATAATTATTAACTGTATTACAGGTGCGAAAGAGGAAAGGTTTTTGTGTATGTTTTTTTTCCCTTTCTCTTTTACGGTCAATTTCCTGTTTCCCGCATGTTCGCATACGTAACATCTGAACAGGGTAGTATTATCCACAAACAAACTTGGTTGACTACAGAGTTACCGGGATGTCACGTGAGAATATAGTCTCTTTAATAAATTCAATCTCTTTTATGAGGGTAATCGCTTTTATATAAGAGTAAACTATTTTTATTCTCTTGGCCGGGGTGGCTCCACAGAATAAAACGAGCAACTCTTAAAGAGCCAAACACGGTTCAAATCCCAGTAGTAGCTTTTCGAATCAAGTTCTGCGCCTGGCTCTTACCGTCCACAGTGCAGACGTAAAATACTAGTTTCCATAGAACGAACAGGAGTGTTAGTTTCATTAAAAAATGCTTCGAATTGGGAAATTTGTTCCGATGTTCGAACCAGGAGTTCCCTTTGTTTTCTGGTTTGATTCGAAATTACAAGACAGGGAACTTGATAGCGCAAATTCGATAAGGGGATAGTTGTTCAACGCCAGTATAAGAATAAAAAGTCTCAATCGCAAAAAAATATGAAATTTCAAATTCCTTTTTCTTTTGCAGATATCTTTTCGTTTTACGCCAACTAAAAATATTCAGATTATTCTTAGGGGNGGGGGGGGGGGGGAGAAAGAAGACATGACGAATTGTGCTCCGCGAATATTTCAGCAATAAAAATAAGCATGAAACGAAGAGGAAAAAATGTTGGAGGGAATCGCATTCTTAGATCCAGAAACATAAAATATTATTCTGCATACTTAGAATGCAGAAACATACCGTTAAAAAATTTTTTTTGCAGACGATATCATTCATTTTTATATTTATTTCATCTCTCTAAGCGCGGAAGAATTTTTTAATCGAAAATATACTTGCAGAAAATAAAAACACGAGTTCCACTTACTACTGCATAACAAAAATAATAAAAAAGAAAGAAAAACAACGTCTGTGGTGGTTAAAAGGATAAAAATAAGAACATTAAACTGGGAAAATAAAACTTTCACCATGAAACTTGGTATTTCTTTTTCGTGTAAATTAATAAAATATAATGCAAACGATAGAAAAATTATCACAATTAAAAAACGATTACGGAGATCGTAAACGAAGCGCACATACTTTACAACCATTGAATATAAAGATACTGACTGAAAGCAACAATTGTTCATAGTATAAGCCAATTTAGCTTTCATATCTGTTTGGTATGTAACATGCGCTTAGATACCATTTGGTATATATAATACACTTTGGTATATAACATACAATATGTCACAATACCGATGAAATAATTTTTCTTGCATTCGCTATGTAATTTAAGTTTTAAGTTTGGCAGAACAGTTCATATAAACAAGCAAATATTTCAATAATTTTCTTTTGATTGTGCTTGTTAATTGACATAGGTAACAGTTTAGTCAAGAATTATATTTTAGTTGCGATTAAATGATGAGGCTTCGTAATAGGTAAAAAGCTATCTGGATTATGCAACTAAGTGCCAACAAATTACACTATTTTGGAAAATAATATAAATGCAATATTAGTTAAATGAGGTTAAATTGTGGCATCAGTGGAATTTTTTCATCATGGGACCCAGGGTAAAAAGGAAAGGAAAAGATCTTAACATTAAAAGGAAAGAACTTAAATCTTCTGAGACCCAGTATTCAATATATTGGACAACATTTTGTATAATATCACTTAAAAAAACATCTTGTGATTTTTTTTGAAAAGAAAAGATGCGAAAAAAAAGCGTATGAAATCATAAAATTTTATCTTAAATTTTCAATATATTAGCAACATTTCGTACGATTTCATAATTTAAAATTAGTAATAATAATTTATGATTTTTTTAATGAAAAGAACCCCCCCCCCAAAAAAAAAAAGTATAAGCAATCCATAAATTTATCTTAAACCATCTGAGACCAGCATCCAAAAAATTGGGCAACATTTGGTACAATTTTATCATTTAAAAAAATAATATTACATGACTTTTTTATGAAAAAAAAAATACTAAAAGTGCGTAATCATTAAATTTTATCTTAATATTTTATGATTTGTTTTTACTTTGTGCAATTTTATTTCACTTTGTATGCTTATGCAAAGCGAATGTCTGCTTAAAATTACAATTAATTTTATTTTCGTTATTCGTAATTTATAAAAACAATAAAAAATTATAAAAAAGGGAAGAAATTCGATTCAAGCAATATTTTAGTCAGTTTTATGTTTAATAAATAACTTATTGAGACTAGTAAATTTTTTTCAAAACAAAAATATAAACAAATACACTATAAAAATAGCCTACAATATGCAAAAATTGCTAAAATTTAAAATTCATCATTTTTATGCAATAATTAAAAATAATTCATTGTAGCCACATTTTTTGAATTTACTTTTTTCTAAGTTACATACTTTTAAGTAAAATCTGTATTTTATACCATTAAAATCAGAGTCGCAGGAAGTAAAGCAAATAACATTTATTACTGAAGTAGATATCTTAAGTTTTGAAACATTAAATAGAACATCGATATATGGTTTGGCATTTTCTCCTTAGCTTTACTTTGCCTTTACTCTTAAAAATCGATTCTTTCTTAGGTGGATATTTGAAGACGTAGGTTTAGGCGATGTATAATTCAAATATGAGTGGGCATACGCGCACATTGAACTTTTTACTTTTACATTCAAATTGTACGTGGTAAGAATTAGCAAACTCATTAAAATAGAATACATCTATCAAAATGCATAAATTTTGTTAGAATGTATCGTATTTTACAATTAAGTATTTTAAAACACAGAATCATAACTTTATCATCAGATTTTTGAGCTGAAAAGATTAAATAAATTAATATTTTATTTAGTTTTATAACCGACGTTGAGCAGCCGACCCAATTACGAGATTGTCAATGTTTAACTCTGCAGTCTTGTAATATTGAACCCAACCCAGAAGACAAGGGAACTCCTGAATCAAACATTGGTAGAAAGTCGCCTTCGTCTAGGTCTTTTTTGGTGTAAATAACCCGCATTTGCGTTACATGGAGAAAACCACGAAAACATTCCATAGTTAGCCTGTCAGCAAGAGGACTCTAACCCATGATTCGTCTACACTGATAATACTTTACCTCTGCTGTATGGACAATGAGAGCCGGGAGCAGAATTCTTATCATTCAGCCACCGTCGGGATTCGAACCTCGACCAAACTGGCCCCTGAGTCATCGCGGCTCCTAATAATTTATGACTTTATTTTAATTTTATAACTGTCGTTGAACAGCTGACCCAATTTTTGAGAACCAATGTTCAACTCCGAAGCCTTGTAATTTTGAACCAAATCCAGAAGACAAGGGAACTCCTGGACCAATTATTGAACGAAATTCGCTTTCGTGGAGGATTTTTTGATGGAACTAACCCGCATTTGCGTTACACGGAGAGGAAAAACATGAAATCCCCTACGGTCAGCCTGATGTCAAGGGAACTCGAATCCATGATGAATCTACCACTGAGGATATTTTACGCCTGCACTGTGGTCGGTGCGAGTCGGGCGTGGAATTTGTATCGACCAGCCATAGCTGGGATTCGAATCCGCTTCAACTAATTGGGAGGCGAACGCTCTGTCCCCCATGCGAAAAAATCTGCAAAAAAAAATAATAATAATAATAATAAAATAAAAAAATAAATCTCTGAATCTGTCAATTTTTTGGTACATCCTTATTAGAGATATGATAGCCCTCAGATATATCAGAACTTTTTAAGTGCCCAAGTTAAGTAAAATATAAGTTAGATATTGTATCAATAATAAACTTAAGTACACTTAAGTTTATTGCTGATAACATATTTAAGTCAATAAAAATTTAATTTACACTTTTCATTCCCCTGTTTTCACGCCACTGTTTTCAAGACAAGTTCTTAAGTCTTCACGACAAATGCAAAAAGGAAAATAATGTATTACCAGTTTAATTTTTTTTTACCCCATTAATTTTTATATTTGTTTATTTATTAATAATAAATTATTTTACAGTAATACGGAATTTTCATGTAATTATTAATAAGATATCGAGATTCTGGTAAAAAAAAATGAACATTTTTAAGCTTAGTCATAGCATCTAAAGTTTTAATTAAAAAAAGCATTGATTAGTTTTATTGACAGAACAAATGGAGCGACGTATAAGAACTGTTGCTCCTCAAGACTTCCTTTAGTTGTTCCAGAAACTTATATAATAAGTTGTAACTTTTCACTTGATCACATGTTCTCGCCCACGCTCCAGCTTTATTAATAGCATTTCTGAATAAATTTTTTCTAAACGTAATTTGTAGCTCAGGTTAATAGTTTTTTTTCCACTCTAATTGGTCTATAAGCTAAGAAATACGCATATAATATTATTAATCTTAAGTAATAATTCCCTTTTTCATGTTATCGATATTTCTACAATAATAGAAAATAAACTAGAATTAAGTTTAAAACTGAAAACGATTACGGAAATGCGTTTTTTTTTTACAGAATCGTTTGCTCAAGAAAGAAATAGAAGTTTTTATTTTTCTTACTTGAAAATTTTTTTATTAAAAGGCACTTTAGATTAATAGTGGATAAAACATTTGAACATCCTCAGCAGTTCTTCATTCTGCAACTCCTCTGCAGAATTAGTTTTATTTCAATGTATTTCTCGCAGAATATATGAATGAGAAGTTTTTCAATACGCTTTAGCTATGTTAAAGAAACATTGTGGCTAAAGAAAATAACCACGAATTCTACAGAATTAGTTTAATTATAACACATTTTTCTTAGAATATATGAACGTAGTATTTCTATATTTTGACTCTAGACATTAATGATAGAACAAAATAAGCAAGAATTCTGTAGAATTATTTTTACTTTAACATATTTCTAATAGTTTATTTGAACTTAAAATTTTGCTGTATTTTGATTCTATATTATTGATTAACAAAATAAGTCAGGAATTCTACAGAATTAGTTTACTTTTAACATTTATTTCATAGAATATATAAAAGTAGAGTATTTCTTTATTTTGATGTTAAGAGGCATTACGGATAAACAAAATAACCATTGATTTTACTGAGTTAGTTCCATTTTAATACATTACCCATTGAATAAACACATACAGTTTAAGCGATATGTGACATTATGAATAAACAAAACAGTCACTTACCGGAAAAAGCAAACGGCGTTATTCCGCTAGACATACAGAAAATGACCATCAAATGAAAACTAATGCCTCCATCGAAACGAGCGGTAAACAAACATATTTTACTCGCCTTTTTAAATAACGTGACACAGATGGAACTCCGATAAAAGGTGAAATCAGCATCGTAACTACGTGGCTGGCTAGTCTAGTATTCAGAACTAAATAGTGCCAGCCTCTGACTCATTTCCACTCAGGATCTTTTTTTAAAAGGAGAAAAAACCGGCGTTTTAATAGCAAATGGTAATCAAACAACAGATATCGGCGAATCTTTTAATATCTTTTTTTTCCCCACCGATTCCGATTTGTTTGTTAATTCCGGATAATCGGTATTATCTTTAGCGGAGAATCGTTCGTCTTTGTAGTTCTGGCGGATTAATGAATGATAAAATAAGCTCTTATTGATTAATTTTTTATGACCTACTTATGGAAACCTGCGCATGAATTATTAGTTTTTTCGGTGAATGTTATTTTTTTAATGGAACGAAAAGTAAATAATTGAAATTAAAAAAGATGGATTGATTATTCATATACTTTTCTACTGCATATGTTCATTAAATAATTGAGTAATTTATGCTTAAATTATTGATATGTTTTACTAAATAATTAGATTTAATTATACTTTGACTTTATCAATTATGTTGTAAATTGATCTAACAATAAAAATTTTTTTTTACGAATTAAGTTAACTAATATTAAAAACGATACAAAAATGAATTGTCATAATCATAATTTTTCCTATTTATTTGATAATTTATCTATTCATGTTTACTAAGTGATTAGATTTAAATATAATTTGATTTTATTAATTATATTGTACAGTACTGGAATATTTATTTTTTCCTACTATACATACATTAATTAGATTAATGAGCTATTCATGCTTATTAAATTATAGATACATTTTACTAAATAATTAGATTTAATTTAATTACAGAATATAGTTACAGAAAAACGATATGATTTCTTTTTGTGGAATTTAAATTAACTAACTAAAATTAAAAAAATATATTATGATTGGATTAACTATAGTTTATTCTACTACATATGTTTTACATAATTTATTTATTAATATGGTTTCCAATATATAACATAATAATCCAATACAAACAATATCGGTAATAATGACAAATATTAAATAATAATAATAACTAAATTTTTTTAATGCGGAATTTTCTACGGATTAAACAAGTTGTACAATTATGTGCACTTAAAACCCTCCGATTAGTTTTATTTATTATTCAGTTCCCGAAAATGCGGAAAAAATAAAATTGATGTTAACCGCTCTCCTATATAAACTTCAGGAAACCATATATTTCCAGATTTTGAGGTTAAAGAATCCAAATCCGTAGAAAATATAAATATGCATATTTTCTACGGATTTGGATCCTAAGCCAGAAAATGTTCGTTTTTGTGTCTAATATAATAACTTAAAATATCGTCGGCAAAAACTAATTAGAATATTAGAGGCTAGATACTCGAACCCTATTTATAATTCAGTTCCCGAAAATGTGGAAAAAATCAAATTAATGCTAACCGCTCTCCTATATGAACTTCAGGAAACAATATATTTCCAGATTTTGAGGTTAAAGAATCCAAATCCGTAATAAATATGTATATTTAGCCAAAAAAAAAAATGTTCGTTTTTGTGTCTGATATAATAACTTAAAATATCGTCAGCAAAAATTAATTAGAATATTACAGGCTAGACACTGGAATCCTATTGAAGATTGAATCCTAGTACGTGAAAATTCGATCATTAAGGGGGGGGGGTTATAAAGGTGTTCGCTTTATTTCGTGTATTGGCAATATTTATGTCAAAATAACGTGAACATTTCGTGTAAATAATAAAATTTAGGTTTCTTCTTTTTTTATTTTATAGATTTCATAGAAAATATTTCTTTGTTCGGTAAAAACATTTATCAACTTCAACCTATACTTGTTCTTGGAACTTTTTCAGCAGGTGGAATTTCATCCTTTCAGTTTCTAATATTTCTATTGTTTTTATAATAATTAAGTATTATTATAGTTTCAAATACTATTAATATGACTTTAATTATTATTGCTATAATTATTATTATAACTGTTATGAAAATGAACGAGTGGCAATACTGTTGTTTATCGCAATGAAATGAAGATTTAAATAACACAAACAAAAACAAAATACGATTTTTAAAAGCTAATATTCACTCATGTATGGCGGGGAAAAAAACCCAGATTCATTTAAAAGTTTTGAAAGTCGGATAGAATTTTGCTGTGGTCTCCCTGGCGGTAGCCATTATGGTAATTTTGACGAAGTTATAAGGTTTGGACATAAAGGCCGTTTTTGTTTAATTTTGCTTGCCCGAAATACAATTTTAAATTTTTTTTCTTATCTGACGTAATTATCCTATGCATATAAACTACCTAAATTCAGAAGGGTCTACTTCAGGGCTCGAAAAACAGGGTCGCACCTTTAAATAAGCAAACCTAGATTAGCGCTTGGCGTCAAATTCAAGTTTATGATTTATATAATCAAGTTTATGATCAAGTTAAATTTCACACGAAATAGAAATTTGCATACAATTGGAAAATACAATAATTATTTCGTATAATAATGATAATAAAAAAATTTATAATCTTAATAAAAATAATTAACCTTAATAAAAAATTATGTATTATTACCTTGCGCAAATCTAATTTTCGGGCTAATCCAAAGCAAGATAAATCAGATACGGTTTTTTACTTCAGTGTAAACGTGCCTTAAAAATATATTCCACTGACCTATATTAGCGCTTTCATTTTTTCTGGCAACTCAAGCTCTGGAAATATGACAACTTTAGTTAGGAAAATATTTCTAAATCATGTTTGAAAGATATTTAGATACTTGATATCCGTTTTTTTTTCTTGCGTTACATGTTCTTGTATGTTTCGATTTGTGTTTTGTTTAGTATTTTTCTTGATTTTTACTTGATAAAACTTCATTTTTGAATTGTTTCATTTTTAAGTTTCAGTTAAGTTTCAATTTTCCTATCACACTATTGTATTGATATATTTTTCTTTGGCTATATTAATGCAGTATTAGAAAGCACTAATTTTGCGGATATAATCGTTTGAGCTGATGATTATATATATANTATATATATATTTTTTTTTTATTGACGTATTTGAATTTTTCAGACGTATTTTATTATTATTTCATTATTTTTCGAAAAAGTTGCAATCAAAAGTTGAAATTTGTGCAACTATTTCGCTTTCACAAGTGTCTGTTTCTGGATATCATTTGTATTATTTCCCCCGAAGATAGATAATAATAGAATTCTACATGAAAGGAAGTGACTCATCATTTTAAAAATGCGTTGTTTTAATTAAAAATCTTAATTTTAATTATTTATAGCAAATTTCGCAGGGAATTTAATCACATTTAAGCTTCGACAAAACATATTTATTAACAAAGCTTAACAAACTACAAAAAGTTCGAATTTTTTTCAATACCTAACAATTTATTTCGTTAGAGAAACTGCATTGTATTAAATAATAATATAAATAAATAAATATTCGAATTTCTTGTTACATTTAAAAAAAAAATGATATAAAAAAGAGAATATTTATTAATCAGGAGACAAATCGAAATTAACAATGATTTCGATTGCAACAGATGTTAGAAAGATTTTCTATCGAAGCAGAACTGAAATACCACTGCACTGAGCGATACAGTGCATTGTTAGAAGATCGACAGCTTTTTTTTTTTCATGAACTTTTTGTTAATGCTCTTACTCTTTTATGCCGGATTGAGGGGAAAAAAAATTGTATTTCGAAGCTCTTTTGAAGCAGGGAAATCGAATTTACTTGATTCCGATTAGTTTAAGTTTTAAATTAGGTAAATTATATTAAAAAAAAAGAATTTATGGATCTTACGAAAATTAATAAAACAAATATTTATTGCGAATAAAAATGCAACTCAAATGAATATTTTGACAATTATCTAATTTAAAACTTAACACAAATTTAATTTATCACATTTGAATGTCTTTGCGCATTTCATTGAACAATTGGAAAAGTACAAAAATTCTAAAACTTAATTTATTTAGCTCATTTGAAAAGCTATTTTAAAAGATATGCAAATCAACTAATATAAGTATAACTAATATATCAACTAGCATAAGTAGTAATAGTTTCCTAGTTCCACAATATTCGTCAGAGAATCTTTACGTACCATGTTTAAAAATTAGCGAGTAGCTAGTTCTTTTCTTTTAAATGGTTTTGTACGATTTGAATATCTTGTACAAATAGTTTTCTAAAATTCCTTTCTTCAACTGCTGTGCTACAACATGACATGTAATTTTAAATAAAAATATCTTCAATCGTGTCTATATAAATTGAGTTTTATTTGGTAAAAAAATTCATATTTACCGAGGATTAGGCAATAATTTTAGGGGTAACAAAAGTATAAATTTAAAAAAAAAATAATAATAAATATTGAATTGTTTTTTGTAAAAAAGTTCCAGCATAATACGTCGAACGCGATGCACTATGCGTTTTGATATGAAGGAACAAGTGAACCTGCGCGCGCAGTTGATTAATGGATTTGCTCATTCCTATCAAAATATTTTAGTAAAATATTATACCGACAGGACTGTGTAGGGGAACTGGTCTTGCATCAAACAGGATCTGGGTTCGAACCCCGTGCAAGGCATGGATGTTCTTTCATTCTCGGTACTATCTGTCTTTACTGTGGGAACAACGTTGGCCCACGTAATATGGTGCCTCTGAAAGAGTGGCTAACAAATCTACCCTTCAGATACCTGTATTGACGATACCTCAATACAATCACTCCGATACGATACCCTCAATACAATATGTATGATGTCGGAGTTAGAGTCAAACATTTCAGTTATTAACTCCACAGCTCTGTATTTAAGTGTCAACTCAAAAGTATTAAACTGTATTCAAGTATAACTCAAAGCATAGCTATAATTCTGAAATACAAGTATGCATCCCTTGCCTTGAAGAATTTAAACAGACTTGATCGATTTTTATTTCTTTCTTAATATATCCGTTCTTTGATAGCTCTGTCGTTATAGGAGATAAAGCTTTATAGCGAAAAATATACAATTTTCATAATTGTTGAAAATATCATTCATAACTGTAAGCTTAAGTTTTGCCTATTTTTAACTAGAGTCCTCTATACTACTTATGAAAATGGCTAGAAATTTTACTATGAAGAAAAGCCACAGTTTTTTTTTTCAAACACTTCTTTTTTCCCAGTTTTGTGAAAATAATTTTTTAATATTTGGGAAAGTTCTGCATATGCTGCATTGCCTAAGCTAATAGAATTGAATAACTTTAGAATTGTTAGGTTACTTGCAACTCGAGAAGAAGTGAAGAGATTATGACTAAGTATGTGATTTAAATCAGATTTAATTGGTTATCTTCAAGTGACGTCAAGCGTGTGTGTCGAACCTGATTGGATACTGAATCGACAAATGCCACGATTTTGTTCGACGATGTTTCACTTGCCAATGATTGTCATTTGGCAAGTGACATTGATTTGAAATTAAAATCAGTCAAATCAATTGGATCACTTGCAAATTGATCCAATTGATTATAATGATTTTTTTATCTACGCGTTGAAATCTAATAGAATTTGCGCTTTTTATAAAAGTTTATTTTTATTATTTTTTAATAATTTATTTTTAAAAAATTTAGTTACAATTTACATTAGCGAAAGATCCTTGAAACACACCCTTAAAAAATTTGACTTAAATAAAAATTGCCATAAAATAAAAAAAATAAAAAATTGCCAATTTGGCGGTATTTTTCTTTTTTATTCGAGAAATAATTCTCTATCTGAGCAAATTTTTTCGTTTCCAGACAATACAGCGTTAGAACAACTTTTCAAAGGTTAAAAAATTAGGCCACTAACATTTTCCATTTTCACAAAACAGTGATATTTCTTCATATTGATATTTTGCGTCATTTTTAGAATAAGAACAAAGAGGAATACTTATATATAATATATATGTATATAATATATATGTATATAATATATATGTATATAATATATATGTATATAATATATATGTATATAAAATAATGTATATAATATATATGTATATAATATATATGTATATAACAGGGTTGGCAGGTTTTTGACATGTGACAGTTTTTGACAGTTTAAACCATAGTTTAAACCGTCACGTCAAAAACCTCACTGTCAAAAATGTCGAAAATGTCAAAAACCTATATTCATATGTGAAATTTAATTAATACATAAAATTTATATATTTTTTATAAAGGATAGTGTTTCTAAATATGTTCTAGAAAAAATAAATTTAAAATTTTGAAGAAACACTTATATTTTGAATAGTAACCAAAATCTTGTACTTTTGAAAGCTCACATCTTTTGTAATATTATGTATTCATTTTCATGTGTTATTGAAAATCTGCAGTGATATTATTAAGAAATTTATTTATAACCAAATTTAGTGTATAGTATAGATTATACTAAAAATTAGACATTTTTAAAGATAAACATTAGCAGTTTTGTACATTAGACATCTTTTAAAGAAAAATCTTTTTAATATTCTTTTAAATCTTCTTAATAATCTTTTTAACATAAGACAATACAAATTTAAGTGCTTTCTGTTAAATACACAGAGTAGTTAGTGTCGATTTACAGTATATTCAGCCTATTCATTTACTATGCTGAAAATTTAGTTTATCCAAATACTTGTGAATTTCATTTTGCTGAATACTATATAGTTTTGTTGAATATCTAAATATTCAGCTGTTGAATAATTACTTCTTGCTTTCAAGATATGCATTATTTGTATTCTTAATACAAGTGGAGAAAAAAAAATTAAGAGATAAAAATTGTTTTAAAATGATAAGTGTAATAATTATAAATAAATATAATAAACAATATGAATTATATTTATCATTATTCACAAATATAACTACTTTTAAATTCAAATTAACATACTGGATAATAAAGATATTCGGTATAACATTAAAAAAAATTTTTTATACACTTGTATCTTATATCAAGTTTGTATTTATACAACATAACTTGTAAGTTCCTTATAAATATTAGTTATATGTTCCTTATATGTCAAAAATGCATAGTAATAAACTTTTAATTTTCTTAAGTATCAAAAAAAAAATTTTTTTTTTCAAAATATAAATATTTAAAAAAAATTTGTGCAAAATTTTTCTGCACATGCATTTGAATATAAATTTCTGAGATTTTAAATCTGTTATTTTACCTTAATTTTAATTAAAAAATATTTTAAAACCTGCTGATTACCTATAGTATAATTAAATTTCAATATAATGCATGGTAACTGTTGGTAGTTTTGAAGTTTATATATTTTCTTGGCAAACTTCAGTTTTTGACGGTTTAAACCAGTATTATACCCTTGTCATGTCAAAAATCACTTTTTGACGTCAAAAACCCAACCCTGGTATATAATATATATGTATATAATATATCTCTGAATAAGAACAGAGAGCGGTCGTGACGTAAAAGCTAAATTTAACTTATCAGTCATAAATAACTATTTCAAACTCGTAACAGTTACAAAAATATATTATTCGTTAAGAAGATGTCATTTCATATGGCAACAGTGCCTTGGAAGAACAGTTTTAAAATATCTTTTTTAGGAGATATTTCAAAACGTGTTTTACAGCTCGTTTAGCTATCGTCTGCATGATGTCATAAATTCTATGAAATTTAAAATATAATTTATTGCTAACTCGAGTTTATGCGATACCTTATATTTAGATTAAGTACATAGTGAGAGCTATTTTTTTGACATTTATTGAAAGTTTAACAATAAAAAATAAATAAATAAAAAAACTATAGATGATTTTTAAAATGACTTATATATTATTTTTCATGCTTTGTGTGTGTCAGCAATATTGCTATACGAGTAGAAGGTATTTAAGGTTTTGAGTAAAAAAAAAAAAAGTGAAATATGACGAAGATATTAATTAAAACTCGCTTTTAATTACATCGTATTAAAAATGTTCATAGCACAACAAATTTTGAAAAATTATTAAATTTTTGAAAAAAAGAATACAAATGTTACGAGAAATGTTTTTAAACGCATACCAATGCTTATAAAATTATTATAATAATAAATAATATGATTAAAAAAATAAACATTTAAAAACTTTATAAAAAAATTTCACAAAAAAAGATTTTAAATTAAAAATATTAAAACTATTTCAAGCAACATTGGTCCAAAAGCTTTTTTATGATCAAAATATTTAAAATTAGATTTATTCAAGGAACGTTCAAGGAACACTTTTAATTAAGTTCAATTAAATAATTGCATTAATTAATATTCCACTAAATTTACAGCACTTTTTATGAAACATGATACAGATAAGTACATTATGTATGGTTAACGTATTAATTAGGTTTCTAGGATCGATGTAATGTATATCATAAAGTATTAAAAAAAAATCTTTTTAAGAATTTGGAAGTCTACTGTCCATGTAAAGCTCATATTATTCATAAAAAAATACAAATGTGTGAATTTAATTAATAGTTTTTTAAAAAAAATGTTCTGATTTATTATTTACTAAAAAAAGTTAAACACTTCGATATTTTATTCTAACACACAAATTTTTCATGCTTAATTATTCTAGAGAAAGGATATATTTAAATAAAATGATGAATGTCCATGCATTAGGATTAAGCAATACGACAGAAATTTTTAAAAAAAGTAAAGGGATTATTGCGAAACAATAACAAGACACTTGAGTTCCTATACATAAATTTAGTTAGATATAGAAACTCCAGAAGACACTAGAGAAATTAAAAGAATCGTGTTTTAAAAATTTCAAGGTGGGACATACTTGAAGAGATTCAAGAATTATTTTGATACTTTGGGAGTGATGCACAACAAAAATAAACACAGAGTGTGTCGTAATAACCACTCTTAATATATACTTCGGTGATTCTTGAATTTAAAAAGAAAAAAAAAAGATTTTATCTATTCCTTGAAGGTTCATATTATGGGCAGCAATATTTAAGAGAAAAAAAAATTGAAAATGCTATAGAAATTTGACAAATCAATATTGAGGAAAGCATGTGCAGAAAACATCAAAACCTGTTTGATTACTGGTTGGAACTTGAAGATATTTGTACTTTCTATTTCCATCAACAGTTAAAGAGGTTTTGCTGTTTTGTATACCCGCTTTGCTTAATAGTCATTTGTCAGATTTTTTATGCATATCCTTTTGGATTTTTTTGAATTTAATATCAATATTCGTCCTTCGTAGGCACATTTTTTGTTGACACTTTTCAAAAAGGAAAAAAAANAAAAAAAAAAAAAAAAAAAAAAAAAAAAAAAAAAAAAAAAAAAAAAAAAAAAAAAAAAGAATATGTGTATACTAAGGGGAGACGTTTCGAAATAATGTAGCGCAGAAAAACCTGAAATCATTAGTGTTAAAAACAAGTTGATACTCAGAAACAATTCTTAATCTCCGGGTATTTCCTTGTCTTCTGGGTTGGGTTTAAAATTACAATGACTTCAACATTGATAGTTGCAAATTCAGGATTAGGAATAAAATAAAATCTACAGCTGTGACGATTCGCAATTTCTCTCGCAAACTAGATTTGCTCAATTCAAGTTTAGGTATTTAAGGGGGAGAAATATTATTTCATTTAAAAATGTGCCTGTTTAGATTATTACAGTTAAACTACAGTTTAAACTACAAATTTTCATGTTTAAGAAAATGTAATGGTCGACTGTAGGAAAAGAAGATTAAATTATTAGCATTTAATTAAGTTGGTTTTCACCGACAAATTTTTATTTTATTTTATAAAAAGTTCTTTGGTGTAAGTAAATTTAGTGTAAGTAAACAAAGTAAAGCAGCTGTACAGTTGTCATGTCATTGTTCTACAATAAGATTTGAAATCATTGTTTTTAAACATTCTTGACAAATTGTATTACTAATTAGGGGTCTCAACCATGTATTCGCTTTGCAATCATTTTTTTAAAATTTTTGATGATAAAAAGTTTGTAACAATTAAAAAGTATTCAATTGTAAGATTCAAAAACGTTTCATTGTATTAACACTTCAGTTTGCAGACATAATTTCTAATTCTTTTGGGATAAAATTTAAACTTAATCATCTTACTTCGGCGACAGTATTTTTTCTTTAAAAATTCCTAATTAATTTTAGATAATTTCAAAAAACTCGCCAATTAGATTATTTAGTAATGGTGCGAAAACTTCTAATAATGGTTAGCAATATTGTATTCATCATATTAATTGCATAAGTTGATGCAGTTTTACACAACATTTATTATAAAAGTGAATATAACTTATCTGCTGTTTCACAACTGTTAAACGGTTAAGACAACGTTTTAAATATGTTTATCATGAAATGTTGAGCAATAAGGTAATATTGTTGGATTATTTTATCATAAAGGAACACCTCTTTTAGCTTTAAACATTTAATTAGAAATAATATTCGAAAGTAAAAACCTAATAATCGCTAAGAATAATATTAAATACTAATATTACAGGTAAATACAGTAAAATCAGGGGTAAAGAAATATTTGAAGGATAAAAGATACTTTTATTAATTTGATACTGATAACAACCAAAGAAATCTCTTTAGGAATAATTACTATTATACTATAATTTAGGAATAATTACGATTGTGTTAGATTTTGTTTTGTTTACGATTTTTTTCAATAAGAATCCACTGAAACTTTTAAACATTCTGCTTAGCATAAATAGCACCTAACTTAACCTCATTTTTAGAATGCATTCAGTGACCACTGTACAAAATGGACAGAGACAAGGTAACTTGTGAATCATTTGAATATGATCATTCATTTGTGGATAGTACAAGGGGAACCACAATGTTTTAAATATACAGGGTGTTCCGTAATGACTTCTCTTTATATTTAGAATCCACGTTAACGAGTACATACATTAGGGCCCACAAATTAATATTTAAACAAAGAAACGCATTCAAAATCTGATAAGATACTACCGAGGAAGGCGGGGAGGAAAATGTAAAAACTTGTTTTGTTGCAGAAGGAAACAGAGGAGATAAAAAGCCATTATTAGAAACGCATCCGAATCTAAAACAATCGAGCACATTTTTATGCTATCATCCCCATCTTAGCAATTTCAATGGCCGTTTTTGCTTTTCTCTCTTTTGAAAATTAATTTACGCTTCCTAATTCAGTTTTTTAATGAGAAATCTAAAAATATATATTAAGGGCATTCATTACGAAACACCTTATACTAAATAATAACTTAGAAAATGTAATATTTAAAGTTGCTAAAAAAACTCACCTTCAAACTTCTCATAGAGGCTGAAGTCCAATTTTTCAGGCACAAACTTGGGTCTGTTTACTTTAGAGTCTATGGTAGCCTTGTCCAGAGTGAGTGATGCTACCTTTCGGAGGACATTACCATCCAGCGGCGGCACATCCCCATACGATGAATGTCTTCTCGACGGGGAGGGGGTGTGTTGCTGCTGTTCCATTCCAGATCCATACAGATTCGCTGGTCTCAGACATTCCTCCGAACCAGAGATAGCCGATTTGCCGTTCTGCAGTGACGGAGTGGACGAAGGCGGTGGGGCAGCATACTTATGCGGAGGCAAAACCACTTTCCTGTGTTGTGTCAACGTAAAGGGTGGCAAACCAGAGTCCAGCGAACCTCTTTGGTGTTGCTGTCTGTATATGTTCAAGTTCCCGTTCAACTCGTGAATGTCCATGCTGCTGGAGGACGAGCTGGTGCTCAGGTCTCTTCCGCCACTGCTGTAAGACGACGACTCAGCTTCGGCATGCGACCGATATCGGCCGTCATATCCCATCGTCGCAAAGTTCGGATCAGATTCGGCTGGTGTTCCTGGCAATGACTGCGACGTGGAGGGCGGCCTGCTGCGAATCACGCCCGCTTCCTGCTTGTTGACGCTTTCGTTGTCCTCACAGAAGACTGTGATATCGCTGAGGCTGCCAGGAGACGCATCTTGCAAGGTGACTGTGCCATCGTCTAAGATCTGAGAGTCACCTTCTATGATAGAGTCATCTTCACCTGCTTCACTCGGTGTGGGTAAGTGACTGTGTGTGTCCACGTAAACAGAACTGGACATAGAGCTGCCAGGACTTGGCGATTTTTCGGCAACAGCAGCAGCATGCTTCCTCTGGTCGGTAGACTGCTTTTTACCGCCACCCTTTTGTTTGTTTTCTCCCTTGCCGAAGCGAAACTTGGCATCTTTGGATGCACCCTTGCCTTTCTTGTCACCGGGTTGACTACTGAGATTGCCCATGTTTACGGAGTTGTCATACTCCAGAAGCGTTTTCTCGCCATAGTTAGCACCATAGTGGAACCGGGCGTCTTCATTAAGAAGCTCGTACGCCTTTTCTGAAGAATCGATTTTTGAGAAGCATGTTCGGAGGAGTTCATTGTGCGGTGGGGTGGAGTTGCCGACGCCCGCGCATGCCGGAAAAGAGCCGCCCGCATCTGCGTTGCCATAGCAACGATGGGGCGTCCCTTCCGAGTTCCTCGTGAGGCCATTCATGACAGCATGGGAGTGCTGAGCAGCTGAAAATTCTTCGTCTTGCACTCGGGGTAGATCGAAACGCCAGAACAGCCATCCGTTGAATCTTTGAAGAGTTCTGTCGTAAGTGGGGAGATCGGTAGTTGATTTCTCCATCGGGGCGAAAGGTGGTGACCCAGTGGCTCGGACCATCACTCAAGCATGTCGCCGGTTGTGTATGTCGGGGATGAGATTAAAAAGTAAACTTATTCCACACTTCTTTTATTATAATCTAAGCCCATATTTTGTTCAATTCGATGATTTAAATGGAACATTAACAGCAAAATCGTTTGCAAGAAAATAGCTTCATGGATGAAGTATCATAATAATTTTAAATAAGTTTATGAATAAGTATTTTTAATATAAATTGATTATATAAAGAAAATAAAGTTCCTCTTATTTTGACTAACTTAAATAATCTTATTGTATTTATGGTATAAATAATACCATTGTAATTATGGTATAAATAATACCTTTAGATAACTTAGGTTAATACGTATTAACATAGAATTTTTAATATAGTGATAATTATATAAGCCCATAATTGCTCAATTCGAATATTTAAATAGAAAAAAAGAAGAAAAATATATCTTCAAGGATGAAGTACCATAATACTTTACAATTAACTTTTTGAAGTAAGTATATTTAATGTGATAAGATTAAATAGAGAAAAATAAAGATTATGTTAGCTTAATTATCTAAAACAATATTTCATAGTATGAATAGTATTGTAAATTTAAAAAAAATCATATATAACTGATAATACAATGATGAGGTTTAATACGACAGCATAATATAAATAAAGAATGCTTATGTTTACGATAAAAATACTATATTAATTACACTATAAAACTATATACTATATTATACTTTTTTAACTCTATAAATATTAACATTTCTTTGATCTGTTATACACACAGAAAGTCGCATTTTTATTGTAATAGGGTTACATATGTAGAAACAAAATTTTTTTTATAATTGATAGTGTAAATATTTTTAGTGTTTTTATAATATAATTATCAGTAAATGATGATAAACTAATAATGAATGATTGATAACAGATTGATAAAAAAACGTTTATATTGAGATAGTACAGGAAAAATTAATAAATAATTTTAATTATGCATAAATACGAATAAACTTAACGTAATTACCATATAATTGTTTGTGGCAAATAAATTATTATAGTATAATTTATGATGCAGTGAAAAAAAATGTTTATTATGTGATAAGATTAAACAGAAATAAAATGTAATAATTAATATTAGTTAAATTATTAAAATAATTGTTTTAAAGTAAGAAATAGCTATAATAAATAACTAAATAGTTCTTTTATAATATAAACTATCTTAGTTGTAGTTTAAATATACTTAAGAAAAAGAAAATCTCCGCTTTCTTAAAGTAATGATAGATATAATAATGAAAAGATAATTAGCACTATCAACAAGACGATAATTTATTTTTAAATAAAAATTATAGTAACAAAATCACAATTTTATTGATTAATTTATGACGCATTAATCAATAAAACTTTCTCGCAAATTAAGCTTATATTACTGTATAATCTTGCATCAATCAACAACTAATTTTAAAACAATTGTAATAAAAAACAAGTAATTGAACTTAATGGTATAAGAAATTCAGTATTAATTATTATTGATTAATTAATGCATTTAAATAAAAAAATGTTATTAAATATTTAAGGAAAATAAATTATGAGGTTTAAAAAAGGAAAAAAAGTAACGATTTATAATTAACTTTCAATGGACTACAAGCAGCACTTCGTTGATTGACTATTAACCAATGTATTAATACGTTAGTATTGTTATAATAGAATTAGAAGAAAATGAATTAACCAACGGAATTTATATGATGATACAGCATGGTGAAAACTTGATAGTTCATTTTTCGTTAAAGCACAAAAGTGTAGATGTTTTTTGCACTAAAATTGTTCCAAAAAGATGTTTCATGGAGCCTGGAAGGAATAAAAAAAATTATTTAAGAATTATTCAGTATAGGGTTGTCAAAAAAAATTTTTTTTGTTGCAAGTTTGCCGTTTTTTTCCTTTCTTAGCCATATTTAGTAACTAATTTCATAAAAATAAATTAAGTTTATATATTAAATAAATAACGGGTTATTATTAACTGAACATTAGTATAACTACAAGTTTCAAAACTCACCACTGGTTTAAAAACAAAAAAGTCCGAACTCGGAACCCCTGTGACGCTTCCAAGGAACCTAAGAGTTCTTAAGGAACACCTTTTGGGAACCGTTTCATAAATGCACTATTTAAACAAATCGACGAATAAAATTACAGAGCAGACGACATAGAGGGATAAAATTATTGAAAAAGATTAATTCATAACCTTTCTTTATATCGAGTTCTAATTATGAAAGAAAATATAATTTTCATCTTAAAATATAAAAATAATAGCATTAAAATTCATTAAAAACAGTGGTGGGAAAAATTTATTCAATAAACATGCAAATAAATTTCAGATACGTTAACTTAATTGGGTATAATATAAAAAAACACAACTACTTCCACTTAGTAGGAATAACATTTACCATGACGCAATGCTAAATTCTATGCCACTATCCACATAAATCGATTATTAATCAAAAATCGAATATCAATTACTTTTCTTTATAATGCAATAAAATCTGGCGAGCAGCTATTTAAACGATCAAACACTTCGTTTGTTTATTTGTGGCTTGAAGTTAGGCTCGCAGAAAATGCCGTTCATGGGTTAAATTTAGTAGGAATAACACAACCTGTGACGTAGGCTATAGTATACCCAATTTATGTGATTAATTTATAACTTCTCATTTTTTCTTTTTGGCTTTTAACAATGTAATTTTCTACTTAAAATGAAACAATAATAGAATTACAATTTATTAATCATTCACAAATGTACGCAAATCTAAACAATTATAGAAATAAGATTACAGACACGCTGGCATTAAGCAATAAAAGTGGGAATAACTTAATTAAAATTAATAGAGTCTTACTTTTTTCCACAAGTGCCTCGCCTTTTAACGAGAAATGACAATATGATTTTCAACTTCAAAACAAAAATAATTATAGAAAATTTAAAAAAAAACGGGACTCAATTTATTAAAATTTAATTAAAATCTAAAATACACAAAAGAACTTACAGAGCAGACGATTCATGAGATAAAAATGGTGATAACTTTACTGAAGTGAATAAATTTCTCAATTTTCTCTATTGATTAGCCATGGCCATTCAATAATCTTACAAATCACCATGACAATGAGAAATGAATAAAATAAACGAATTCCATGATCGATTTTTAATATTTCTTCTTTTCAAAACATACATAAAAAAGAACAAAATTTTCGCATACTATTTAGTTTCCATAACAAACTAATTAAACAGAAACAACAATTTTGAGAGATTCGACAATTTGTAAGTGACACTTTAAAAACTCATTCTGAGTCATTCATTTATAAAGTTAGATGTAAATATGTGATTAGAATCTAATAACCATGAAATATATCAAGCTGTCTACATAGTGTAATAGCTTTTCTCAGAAAGGTTTTAGCAACCATCATCAAAATGTTCTAATTAATATAACTATTGCACTCTTTACTGAAACAGGAATATTTTAAAGGGACACAATACCTTTAAAGGAAAAATCTTATAATATTTTATTTTATTTAAACTGATATGAAATTTCTTAGCAAATTTTCGAAATTGTTCTGCGTTAGTTTTGAAATGCACGAACAATTAAAAGGAATTTCGTTTGATAAATACTATTAAATTTAATAAAAATTATGTGTTATTAAAGAGTACTAAAAGTAACCAAAAAATACTCTTGCGTGTCAATAAAAATGTTCTAATGATCTAAAACTGCATAATAGGAATAACAGCAAACGATCAGTTTTTGTTTAACTTCAGTAGAGTATCAGACAAAAAAATCACTTTAAAGCATTTCTTTGTAAAATTACAAGTTTCGATACACTCAAACTACAACAAAAAATTTGTAATGATTATTTCATTAATTTAACAAAATTTAAATTTCATAGGAGTAGAAATCCTACTTTTGAGTAAATTAATCCAAAACCGACTATAATAGTCATTATATGCTTTAAAACAATTTTATTGATATTAGTATTAATATGACAAACATAAATTTTTCTATACACTTTAGACAAAAAAATAGAAAATTTGATGATTATCAAAATTTTGTTTCCCTTTAAACAGAATAAATTTTAAGAAAATATAACCAATATTTATACCAAAAAGCAATTTGATACGTTGAAACTACAATAAAAACTTTTGAAAAATTTTTTTCGCTATGTTAAGAAAATAAATTTTTACAGGGATCAAATCAGTGTTTTCATCGCAGAAAAAAAATGGGTGAGAATTTCTCACCCTTTCTCAAAAACAGGGTGAGATTTCAAAAAGTTAAGTGAGATTTCTAAAAATTAAAAAACAAAAACACAGAGACTTGAAAAAAAAATCATTTCTTTAATTATAATACATTTTTAATATCTTCTAATTTTTAAAGCATTGAATATTTTTGCTGCATCATCATATGGAAAATGTTCTACATCTACTTTTTCATCAGCTATTCTCATTAGGTTGCTCAAATGCGTATTTGTTTCGTTTTGATCGTTTCTACCCACATTTGTTTCATTTTCATTTGTCCGTTTCGGAGTAGAAGATATTGCCTTTACAAGGTATTTGTCCATCTTGCATTAATGCGCAAAAAATTTGAACGTCTTACATGAAGAAACCTTACCTACAGTAAACACGTGGTTGCAGAGAAATGCGTTCTGAAAGAGGTTCGGAGGGATGGTGTTCTGTAGTTCTTAAAGATTCTGAACAATACTGGTAAACAGGGAAGCTAGATAATGGGGCAGATGTTGAAAATAATGAAAGATCCAGGAAGAAAAGTGAAACGGATTTTATTCTAAATGGCGCAATGAGAAATTTTTTTCAAAATGCGAGAAATTCGCGAATTTTGAAATTGGTTTATAGAATGCGCGAATTTCTCGCGGTAATCACTTTTTAATGCGAGAAAAGAAAAAAATATGCGAGATTCTCGCGTTCTCGCGCTGTAGTGAAAACACAAATTATAATAATTTGAAATTATACAAAAACTCTCTTTTGTTATAACATATTTAAAACTATTTTATTGACATTAAGTTAATACCAAATGGCAAATATATATTTTCTTTATAGAAAAAAAAATCGAATATTTGGCGGTTGTTAAGATTTTGTGTTCTTCGAAATGATGAAAATTTTGTAAAAATATAGCCAAAATGAACCTTTTTCGAAAAGCTAAATAAAAAGTTAATCGCCATGAATGACTTCTGATCATTTATTGATGAGGTAGGTGTTTGAATAGAAGGTAAAATTAAATTACACAAGGTCTAAAATCGGCTACTACACAACGTCAGACGTAAAAGATATTACGCTCTCAAGGTAAAGTAATCAAGCGGTGTGACAAACTAAAATTGCAGCAAAAAAGGAAAGATTACTCTGGTACTGTCTAGCTTTCACGAGAACTTTTCCCGACTAAAAGCCTGAGGTTGTCTGTTGTCATGGAAACTAGAGTAAAAACATTTCTAATGAGGGAAAATAGAAGAAAGAAAACCACTTTCCCAGCTAAATCAACGGTAAAATCAGCAGGCCTATTCTAAGTTACTTATCACGGTAAACACAGTTTACAATGATAAGACTATGACTGATTCGACTATTATAAGACTATATTATAAGACCGACTGATGTCTGGAGAAGTTCTCGTGATAGCTGAATAGTACCTAAAGAGTTGTGAAGCCCGCGTTCACCAAAAGAAAACAAGATCTTCACTTTTAACTCTCACTTATTCCATAGGCGATGTGGTGGAGGCTTGAATTGTTATATCAAAAATTAGAATTGTAAAAGTTATGTGCAACGAAATTTTTTTGCGATAAATGAGTTTTTCTTTTTATAAACCAAACGTCGGGAAGTGCTTAACCATTAAATAAATCAAAATATACCACTTTAACGTGAACATTTATAGCAGGGGTAGGTTCCGCTTTGGTTTCTTGATAAAAAACTTACTTGTTTCGTCAATTTTCATGTTTTTTATTAATAGTAAATTTTCTTTTACTCACTGTAAAATTTCGTTAATTTTGTAATTGTTTTTTTTTTTTTACTGTAACTTTTTTTGTTCCTTTAAAGCTGAATAAAAAGTAAAAGTTCTGTTAGCTGTTTAATAATAATTTAAGAGATGATAATTAAAGTAAATTTATGAGAATTTTAAACCGAATACATTGGATAAAAAGTGTTCACAACATTTTTACATGCTTTTTAAAAATATAAAATGTACATACAATGTTGAAATTTTAGAGTTCCCCCATCTTAAAAATATAAAACTTTTTTTTAGGGCAAGCACAATGTTTATCGACTTTAAAAAACCTACCTAAACAAAATAAATTAACGCTGTTTTCTCGTTTCATATTAGGCATCAATCAAATTAAGAATGAATAAGTTTAAGGTCAACCTCCCTGGCAAACTCTCATCTCTACACTCATATTTAAATAGTAATAAAACAAATACATAGCCATTATGAGTATAGATTAACTTCATACGTCGGAAAATACACACATAACAGATAGCTAGTGCCGAAAGTACAGTGTGCAAAATAAAATCAAACATGAGCACGGTAAATAACTTCTGATCTAATGATCGGATTTTCACAGAAAAAAAAACGCATTTTTATTGGTTTGATAGTCTTATTTAAACTACGTTAGCTAGTGAACATGATATTTTAAAATAAGAAATCTGAAACAAAAGAATTGAACACACTAATAAACATGCATTTTTTTCCCGACGGATTCAGATTTTTGATGCTCAAAAATAGGAAAGTTAGTCACAATCTGGAAAATACGGTTGAAATAGATCGATTAGGAAAGCGGTTGAAAGTTTGGATCCCTCAATGCTAATTTTATTTTTTGCGTATTTTATGATATCTCGAGAATTTTTAAATCGAATATAAATTTTTTTGCACACAGTTATAAAATTCGTTTATTTAAAGATAGTTTCACGCAAACAGAATAAAGTTAAATAATTATTTGTCAAAAAAATTTTAGAATTATAAGATATATTAATTTTTAAAGTATGCAATAGAAAACGTTAAAATTTTGTATTTTTAACAAAATACAAAATTTGAACGAAATATTTGAATAAAATTTGAGCGAATTCGCTTGTTTAAAATTTTAAAATTCAAATTTTAAACAAACGAAATTTTTAAAATTGCACAACTCGAAATGAAACTAAATAGTTGTTACATTTCTCTGTGGAATATGAGTATGAAATTACCTTTGAGAGAAAACACAAGTGATTTGATTTTAAATTCTTCAAATTTGAAACTACCTTTGAGAGGGAAAACCACTGTAATAATTTGAGATTCATCAAGTGCTAAACTAATATTGAGAAGGAACACCATCGTTATAATTTTAGATTCATCAAAAGATTATTTTTTAAAGAAAGTCCCTCATTTTTGTAACGCATTGAGGAAATTGTACAGTTTCATTTCTGGATTATGAAACTAACTTTTAAAGGAACAACTTTTAAAGTACAACAACACTGTACTAATATATACTTCACATGTTAGAGCTATATTGTTGCTCATTATTTAAGCCTTAGTAGAAACGATAGAAAAAACGTAATGCAACACAAAGATCTCAAATTATGGTCTAATTATTTTAAATGTTTCAAAAATTTTAATATGCTCTTAAATTGTTCACATTTTTAAAGGTATTTAGGCAACTATATCACATTTTCATGAAATCTTTACCTTTTTTTTTTTTTTTTTTTAAATCACTAACGCCATCAATATGAGGAAAATGGATAACATAAATAACTCAAAAATTTGTGAAGTTATGTAAGTGCGATTTTCTACCGTTTTACAACGCCTTTGAAATTTATGAAATATTTGTAAATACTTTTTTATAATTCAGTGGAGCGTTTTTCCTTTCTTTATATTTTACATTAAGTTTATGAAGAAAATACAAAACACAGAAGAAAAAGATACTTTCAGAAAGTTGATAATTCCTTTCATATAATGTCTTTATTTTAATCTTGTATCATAATTAAAATATAGATACGAAGCAATTTTTCTACAAAATGGTAAATAACTAGATGTCTGAAATATCGCCCAGACTCAAAATTTGCTGCGAAAATTAAGCTCAGTAGTACGTCTCCATGAGCCTAATTACTAGATAAATATTATGCTGATTTTATTACAACAAATATGCTGATTAAGTGCTTGCAAACTGACAACAAAGTGGTGAAATCTGTAAAAAACTTTATTACTCTTGTTTAATAATTTCGAAGTGAGAATAAAGTTTACTTTACTCAAACACTAAAAGACATAGTACAATAAAATAATTTTAAGAAAGAAAAATAACAAATAATGCATTCAAAAGCCAAATAGAGAGTGAATTTATTCTCCAAATATTCATTAAATGCTTAAGGCAATAGAGGTGAATTTATATATTTAACAAGATTGGGCGACACTTCGATAATTTAACATGCTTTTAAATGCCCCCCCCCCCCAAAAAAAAGCCGAAATATACCGAGAAATAAGCTGATAAAATAGCCCGAAAAACCTCAACTGTAAGTAGAGAACGTATTTCTCCTGAGAAACTAACTTTCAATATCTAAATTCATTAAATACTTTAACTTGATGCAACATCTTACATTCGAAAATCTTTCGCTTGGCCCATTATCTTACTTTCACTTGATCCAACATGGCAGCAATCAAATAAGTTTGTTGTAAATTCAGATGCATAAATATTCAGAAATTTTCCACTTTATTTCAATAAACTGATTGAAGTTTTTTGCGTAATAGATGGTACAAAATCCGATCAAGTCCAAAGTAGGCAACAATACAAAAAGTTAAGCAGCCCTTACTATAAAATCTTTTACTTAAATGAATTTGTTGTTATCATAATTTAAAGATTGCTTAACTATTTATATTAATTATTACTTTTTATTCAAAGTCCTCAAATTTCCCATAACAAATCAATACATCTGAAGTACTGGATCAGAGATTGAACGTGCTCCGGTTCAGGTCAAAATTAAAGTCTGCAGATGGATGGATGGTGTATGAATGTGTCCTCCCTGTAAAATGGGCAGTGACATGTGTGTAGCAGAAAGCAAATTCTTAGTCATAGATGGCGCCACTGGAAACAAGACAATGGCACCCCTCTTGCCTTAATGGTATACGACAACAACATTACTTTTTATAAGAATTTATATTAACCTGTTAAGCAAGGGTACTGAGCAATTATTTTTTCACTGAAGGTGAAACTGTTTAATTAGTATTTTATTTTTATAGTGTTTATAATAAATGTTTCTTACAGTTTCAAATAGTTATTGAATTTAAGAGCTGGGGTAATTATTGATGCAATGCAGGCCAAAAAAGGGCATCAACTGAGGCATTCATTCATGCCATGCTGTGCCAGTTTTTATATTTTATTTACTAAAGAAGTAAGAGTTGTAAAGTATGGTTGTTACATCATTAAGGTTGTTTACATCATTTTAAAGAATGTAATTTAACAATTTAATTTTCATTTAAATTTTGAACCACTTTAAAGAATGTAATTTTGAACCAAAAAAATAAATAAATTGATGCTTAATAATTCGAAAAGCTCATCTTGAGTAAGTGAATTAGTAAGTGAGATACATTAAAAAAAAAAACCTTAGCAACAAATCTATTTTTTTCTATGAATTTGAAAACTTTATCCTGAAGATATGGATATGGCCTCTAGTTGAAAAATGTAAACCCCAATGTTTATTCAGGATATCAGTAGAACATTTGGAACTCTTAACATTATTTTTACTTCTAGTATTTCACTTTTTCTTTAACCATATCTTTTGTAATAAACACACAAAATGAAAATTATTGTAAGCAAGTTTATAATTGATCTGAAACAAATTTCAAGCAAAAATAAATTTTTGTTAGCTATTATTTAATTTTTTGATTGGTGAAAATGTCTTATGATATAAAAAAAAACACTATGCTAAACTATATAAAATAATGAGCTTTAATTCAAAATAAATTGTCTGAATAACTTATGAGAATTATAACATTGATTAATTCAACCTTTTATTTAAAAAAAGATTTTTTTAAGATTTTTGTTTCTCGGGAATTACTTATAATATTCATTTTAATACACGGAATTAGGTACCTTAAAATAATATTAACATTTTAATGCTACATTATATAAAATGTTTCTTACCATTACTTAATTTAATTTGGAAGAAATTTTAATTGGTCGAAAGAATTTTTATTACTGTAGGACTTGGAGCAATATAGTAGTAGACATTTTAAGGTTGACACAGAAAAAAAAAAGTTGCTTTTAGTAGCCTAAAGCATGAAAGTTTCCTAAATAAGAACAAAACTTTTTCAATAATATGACAAAAATTTAAAAAACGACCTAATTGTCGTATACCATGATCCATTTTAGTCAAGTTGGTAGCAAATATAATTTTTACATACATGCTAGTGTTCTAGCACTAAATTTCATATCAAAAAAATTAGTATATTTGCAGAAAACTAAATACTTTTAATTACTAGAATTCATTCAAAAAAATACTTTTTCATTAAAAAAAAAACCTTTTCTAAATTTTTTCCCTATATATACATATATATTGCAAAAAGTGATTATTCAAATTCACGAATCATAATATATAAAAAATTGGGCGGAATTTCGTAGCAACAACCATTTAAAAAGAGATCGAGAAAAGAAATTGACTTACAATAGAATCGGTGCAAATTGAGTGCATTAAAAAGTGATGACTTAAATTTGCAATTCAAAATTTTTAACTTTTTTTATTTTTAAGGAAAAAAATTCATTGCATTCAGATTTATTGCATTTAGCATAAATTGGGTTGCAGGTTGTCAACACAATTTATGCTAAAAAAAACAACAACGCTAGGAGCACAGAAAAGTCTCCCAACAGTTTCCTTTTCCTGAAAATAGCTGATTTTTTAGCCTTTTCATGCAAGAAAAGTTGCCATAGTCTCCTAAGGCCAAAAATAGTTGCAAATAGTCGCCAGTGAGAACCCTGACATTTATACATCAAAAGGTTCTTTAACATTGTTTCCAGATAAGAAATTCACAGCTTTTCAACATTTCTATTAAATAGCAGTCCAATACAAAGAAATATATTAATATCTACATTGCATTTTTAACTTAAAGCACTTTTTTTAACAATTTGTAACATGCCCATTCACACATTGAGCCTTGTGCAACCATGGTTTGATGAAATGGGTACTCATAAACTGGATTGTCTTCAGAGCCTCGATATAAAGCCTAACTCTCTTACTAAACGACTTACAAACTAAAATGCAAATTAAATTATGCAGCCAGCCATATCGACCATCCTCACTTCTGCCATGGTGTATGCCTGGAAGTCGATTCCTATGACTTACCAATCAAAAAACTGGTAAAAAGTCCTCTCAAACATGTGCAGACTATCATTTTATTTTATAACCAGCCTAGAACAGCCGACCCAATTTTTAAGTTTACGCCTAATGACTAATGTTCCACTCTGAAGCCTTGTAATTTTGAACCCAAAGAAGAAGACAAGGGAGCTTCTGAATCAAGTATTAGGAGAAATTTGCCTTAATAGAGGACTTTTGATGGAACATACCCGCATTTGCAATACATGGAGAGGAAGATACGGTCAGTTTGGAGGCAAGGGGACTGTAACCAATGATCTGTCTTCCATTGAGGATATTTTATGTCAGCACTGTGGTTGGTGCAAGCCAGGTGTGGAATTCGTATGGACCAGCCAAGGCTGGGATTTGAACCTGGTTCACCTCACTGGGAGGCGAAGACTCTATCTCCTGAGCCAATACAGCTCACAGGCTATCATTGATGCGAAAGGGGAACCAATACTATATTAATATATGTCTGAAGACTCTCTCCAAGTCTGTACTACTAAGCTTCACGAAACTTCAGGCCGGGTGGTGAAAAAAGTGGGAATGTATTATACACAATATTTTTAGCAGAGTTTTTCCATTTACCATGGAAATCAATAGTTGCACCTTGTATTTAAGCTGTCCTTTAAAATGACATTTATAAATCAGTGTTTCCACATTTTTTCCATTGTTGATGTTTAAGAAAATTTTTTGTCACAATTAAATTTATCATTCCTGTCCTCTGTGTACTAAAATAAATTAATTGAAATTTATAAATGTTTCTAATGTATCTGAGACCCCACAATAAAAGAACTTAGCCTATCTCATAAAAATGAGTCAAAAAGTTCTTCATACATTTTAACACAAGGAGTTAACATATAAAGAGTTCAAATAGCATCATAGTATATTAAGAATACAAAATAGAAGTAACAAATGCAAAATAATTCATTAATAAAAGAATGAGATTTATTATGAGAAAGTACATAAAAATTTTCATTCAAAAAAATTCAAATTTTTGAAAACACAAAACTTTTTTTTTCTTTGGATATTGTTTGTTAGTAATAATAGAAAGTTAGTTGGAAGAAGAAAGCACCAGATTTCTGAAAAAAAGGAAAAAAATCAGCGTAAGTTAATGTATTACAAATGGGATATATTACACTTGTACGAAAATCATTACTTGTGAATGGGAAATAAATTAAATTATTATTTTTATAATATTTTATTTGAGTAATGTCTAACAGTTCTAATATTTGACAGTTATATTCTGATAGAAATGTTACAGAGAAGAACAATGGAATGTGAGCATAATCCAAATTAGAAATACACTTATAGGTTAAGGCAAAGCAAATGAAAATAAAGAACAAAGAGCCATTAGATATAAAAATGAAAACATACAAATAAAATTTTGTACGCAGCCCGTGAATAAATATAGAAGCACGATCGCTCTTACAAAACAGCTTTTTTAGAGCATCAATACCAAACAAATCTATCCCGAAACGTTAAAATTATGTAATAACTGAATTTGATCTACGATTTTTAATGTTACTTTATGTGTATATTACATATGCTCCTGCACCCCAGAGCCCAAGGTCAAGAAAACTGAGATGGGCACAGTCGGCCTTGGCCCTCTTAATGGGCTGTCGCGCCACTGAGTTAGTTAGTTATGTGTATATTTAACAGAGTAATTCTCACTCATTGTCAAAATAACAGAAAAATTTGAATCTTTTGAAAAATAAATAAAGGTAAGCGAAAAAACAATCTCTGTAAATAGTTATTTTTTTAAAATAAAAAATAAAAAGTAAACTAATAAAAAAAAGTTTAACTGGTATACAACTTGAAAGTTTTTTTTGTATAAACTGAAAATTATAAGAAAATAGACATTTAAAGCAACATTTTTAAATAAAAGGTATTTATTTTAGAAAAATTGAAAATTTAAAATAACTAAAAAATTCGAATAAACGATGCGAATATCTCTAGGGCTCAATATCATGTAAAACTATATATCTAGACAACAAAAGAAAAATCTTACTAAAATGAAGAAATGAAATTAAAAATTAGAGCTGAATAAATATCAATATTTAAATAAACCAGAAGAGGAGGAGTTTTGATTAAAACAAAAGATCAAGAAAACAACCTGTTCCTGTAGAAATAAAATAAAAAGACAAGTGTTTTTAAGGGATGGCTTTTTTCTTTCAAAAAGAGCAAGAAGAGCACAAAGAGTAGGGGGGGGGGGCGGGCTACCCTTCTATAAACACATTAGGGAGAACACCCCACAAATGAACGATTTATGTATTGTAGATTATTATACACTGACAAGTAAAGCTGATCACAAAGTATTTGTTTAAACATACAAGACTATTAAAAATTCATTAAAATATGAAAATCATTTCATTAATAGATATTAAAAAATATATAAAATAAAAAATATCAATAAAATAACTTCTGTTGATAAAAAATAAAAGCCAACACAGTTTAGTAAAATAGTTAGAAGTAGCAAACAAATTTTGATGTTACATCAGAGAGTCATCTACAATGTATTGATTATACAATACAGAATATAATGATTTAAAAATTACATAAGAATTGTGTGAAGTAAATAAGAAATATAACTGAATCCGCCAATCTTAAGACATAAAAATGCATCAGTAGTTCCATCTGTTGAACCTAAACAATCTTTATCTGTTTAACAGATGGAACAACTAAATGCATTTGTAAAGCTTTCGACTCCCACTTTCTTATTGGCTTTATGTTTTATTTACCTTATACGACTCATTTATATTGTTTTTCATTGCAATCTCACTGTAACATGCAAACTTGCACGCTATTTCTATCAATTTTCAAATAATATAAGACAATTTATCTTTTATTTCACGATAATGTTTTTAAGCCAAACCCAACAACATAATTGTAACATTTTTGCATGTTTTATAACAAACAACAAGAAAATATTTTAATAAAGAAAATAGAAATTTTACTTACATAGATATCTTCTTCATTAATAATTTACATAACGGAATTTTGTCCAACACTGAAGAAACAAAATCTTTTAGGACATAACAAACACTTTGCTGAAACAAAATGATGATACATTAATAGAGCCAGTTAAAATATTTTTTTTTAAATTAGAGAAAAATTCTGTACTGGACATTACTACATCAAAATGTTCACCAAGTTCGGTAAAAACCAAACAGCAGCAAGCAAGAAGCCAAAGACACATTAAATAGAGGAAAAACTCAAATAGTAAAATTGATAACCCTATTGGACAAGCACAACTATAATTTTCATAACAAGCAGAAGAAGTTGGCTAAATTAAAATCCTGGTAATGAATTTTCCCTCTAAATTTCATTAATTTGTAGGACACATAATAAACTCAGTGATAAATATATATATAAGGACAATTTGTAAATATAAATGAAAAAAATATGTGATCATTTATCTAGAGCTGATTATAAGTCTACTCCCAACTGGATCTTTTTTTTACTCGTCTTGAGGCAATACTGGGTCGTTGCCTAAACTTGGTGGCTTTATCAGCATAGGTACCAATATAGATTTCAAGCTGTGTTTTTTTTAACAGTGAAGAATACGATGTAACATCACATGCCAGTGATAGAAGGGGAAATGAGAATTTCACACTTCGGAAAGATTTGTGTATCAGTCCCTCTGCCAAAATAACCTCCTAGATTTATCAACAGCTAAGCAGTGACAAAAAAATTAAGGAATGAAAAATCAGAGAATAGGCTCAAAACTCAAAAGATACCACAGGCTAGGCACTACATAAACCTACAATTTATAAAAAAAAATTATTTCTAGTGGAATAATCTGGCAAATTGTTTTTTTTTAATTATAAACAATTGAAATGTTAATCGAAGGTGAATCAATTGAAATCGTTATGGCCAACATGGCGATATTTCAAAAAGTTACCAAAGGGTGGGCTATACTAGGATTTTATCGGTAAACGGTAAAAAATTGTAATTTTTTGTATTATCAATGCAATAACATACATTTTACTTTTGATAATTCCTTCTTTAAAGAAATTCTTCATTTACCAATTAACATAATAACTATTTCAGACAGTTTCCCTGTACCTTAATCCAAATTTCATAATAAAGTAAATAACGAAAACGATCACAAATCTGACTAAATCAAAAACAGTTAACATGAAAATAATTATAAAAACTAGCTGAAAATGCAAAATAAGCTAAATAATATGAAAAAAAAAATTATTAAGAATATCAAAATGTAACTTCTTTTCATATTAGAAGTAAATAAATAACTGAAATAAAATTAACAATGTTATCATACATACAACTGCCTGCTTTGTTACAAAATATAAGGGCTATAACCACTTTAAAGCTACACAACTATCAAAACTATAAGTCAAATTACGGTAACAATTAGAAATAAAAAATTATTAAAAAAAATATAACAGGTGCAATAATTTATATCATCGTACGTCGTAAATATTTTAATCACCTTAATATAAATCTGTCTTATACTTAAAATACTTTTATACCTTATTGCTGAAATTGGTGTAGTTGAACTTTTAACAAATGAAAAGGATAAACAATTGCAAGAAATGCCTGAAAAACCGGTATGAAAAAAAAACTAAGTATAAAAAGAGAATCTCAATCAAAACAAAGACATTAAAAAAATAAATAAATAAAACGAAATAAACAAATTGTTAAGTCACTTCAGTTCAGAACTTGTTGCGCTAAAAAGCCAGTTAAATACATAATTTAATTTTAACTCAGATCAAATTCTTAAAACAAGGGTTTTAAAGTAATTTTATGAAAATTTAAAATTAACACAGCTGCGCCTGAGATTAAGATATCATTCAGTGGTTGCAAAACTGAAAAATTAATTGAGGGAATGATTAGGAGTTACGAACAGCAAAAATAAGCAACCGGAAACGTAACAAAAATAAATAGCTTTCGCGAAAAGTAGAAAAATAGAAGAATGTTAATTTTACGTTTTGCTTATTTTGCCATATCTCGAGAACTTTTAAAGCGAATTTAAGAGTTTTTGAATACAATTATAAAATTTGTTTATCCAAAGATTCCATACAAAATAAAATTTTTAGTAAATATTTATTATTATTTTTTTTGTTTATAATTATAGTCCAAAAAATTTGAATTGTGATTTGTAAATTTTTTACGTCATCTTAGAGTATGTAATTTTACTTGGCCAAATACAAAATTTGAGCGAAATAGATTGAATAATTCTAGAGAAATCAAATTTTAAATATAAGATTTCTTTATAATTACAACCGATTTTGCTCAAATTTTATATATTGCAATTTAAAATAAAATTCTTTAAAATAATGTAAGAAATTGCATACCTTACAATTCAAAAGTTTTTTTGTGGCTGCTATTAATAAAATAATAAATAATGATAATATTTACTTAAAGTTATATTTTGCATGGAATGACTTTTAAATAAATGAATTTTAAAGTTGTGTGAATTTTTTTTTTAAATTCCTTTAAAAATTTTCCGAGATATGGCGAAATGCGCAAAATTTAAAATTAACATTTAAAAGGTCCGAAATTTGGATTGCTCTCCTGACCAATGGGAGCCATATTCTATATAATATGAGCTAAAAACTTCACAGTTACTTGCAAAAATCAGAAATAATTCAAATTACAATTTTTAAAAATTTATCAATAATCATTTTTAGAAAATAATTTGTTTTAAAAATTCGCAAAAAAATTTTGATTCATGACAAATGTAATGTTGTGGTTAAATATTTTGTTTTTTGCTATAAAAATTAATACATTAATTTTTAACTACAAAACACCAATAATTCACTTTTTTATTCCTTAATTAATATAATAATTATAATATCTGAAAGAATTAATTTTGCTATGTTTAGTACAATAAAATTTGAGTTCATAAGAAAATTTTATATTTTTCACTTTAAAGTAAGATTCAAACTTAAGACAAATTTTAAAAATAAATTATCAATAACATTAATGTTTACATCAATAAAAATCCTTTTATAAAATTACATTCTTTCAAAACTAGTTTTAACCGACTGACACAGCATCGTTTATCTCCAAAACTAATTATTTTATTGAAATCTTGTACACGTTTAAATATTTAAACATAATTTAATGAGCACCAATTTTGTAGAGTAAAGCATAATCTAACTTTTGCAAAACACAATTTTTTTCGACTTCAACTCTTTACCGACAGGTGGTCAAGAGATTGTTTTATAATATTGTTAAAAACCTTTTATCGTATCTTCAACTCCTAACAGCAATAAGAGACAAAGGCTTTGAAATTATGTAAATATCTTGGAATATACTTTTATGAAGAACTTACTTTAAAAATATTTGAAAAAATAATTCATAAAAAGGTTTTGATCATGGAATGGACACTGCATAACAAACGGGTTATAATTGATACGATACTTATACGAATTGATATTGGAGAAGGAAATCGCCGGCAATTCAACGAAGTTTGGGTTTGTAAAGTATTCTTTCTGTTCGGTTGCACATGACAGGAAAATCATCGAAAATTCGTACACTTGGTACAATAATCTAAATAAACACGACATAAATATGATAGTTATGAAAACTCTTTTTCGTTGATGTGGTCGCTGCCATTTCAGCAAAAATGGGGGTGAAAGATTTCACAAACGCGTTTTTTATCTTTTCATTTAAAGTTGACATGTTTATTTTCTTTTCCTATAATCCTTAAGCTTGAAAAGTTGTAGAAATTAACTTGTAAATAAAAAATGGAACTTCCTTGGGAATTGACCCAGGTTCAAACCCTAGACGTTTTTAACAATTTGACAAAAGGACAAACTACAGATGTCATTTATCAACAGACTTTTAAATCTCATAGAGAAGAATATTCTGACTATAAATCTATCTATACCGATGGGTGTAAAAGTGAAGGTCACACGGCAAGCGGAGTTAAATTTCCCGATTGTACCATTTCAGAAAAACTTCATCCAAACTGCTCAGTATTTACTGCTGAATCTCATGCCATACTCTTAGCACTTCAGTACATATTAACCCAGAAACGCACAAAATTGTTTATATATTCCGATTCAAAAAGTTGCATTGCAGCGCTACATAACCAATCTCCTAATCCTCACTCCATTTTCAATAAAATTTTAGACACTTATGATAATTTGTTACAGGATGGACATAAAGTAACTTTTTGCTGGATCCCAGGTCATACAAATGTAACAGGAAACGAAGTTGCTAACTCAATAGCAAAATTAACAAACAATCTATCGAACAATCCGCTGACTAATTCTGACGTAAAAAAATCAATTCAAAATATTCTCGAATCACAATGGCAAAACTGTTGGAAGAATGAAACTAATAACAAGCTACACGCCATGCATTAAAACTTACATACAGCCTTATAAACAGTTAAACAACAGTCGAAGACTTGAAGTGCTTTTAAACCGCTTGAGTATTGGCCACACACGAATAACTTATAAACACCTTTTTCTAAACGAACCAGAACGCACAAATTGTAAAGAACCTTTAACTGTTATAAATTTTTTGATAGAATGCAGTAAATTTAAAAACCAGAGACTGCGTCATTTTGGTACCTTCTATATCCGTCATTGTTTTCACTAATTGGAGATGATCATCACTCAACATTTTCTCATACCAATCGTGAACCTAGCTGTAAAATATCTACCTAGTTGGAGGCGCGATATAGCCAAGACTGGCTCTTGCGCCACAAACCCAAACCAAACCAAATAAAAAATGTTTCAATGTGCAATTTTTCCCCATCATTTTCTTTTACCTGGTTTACTCTTGACTTGAATGAGTGGCTAAAAGCATAAAAAAACATTCACCAAACATTCACATCGACTTTGACAGAGTTTTTTCAAGCTTGTCAGGGGTCACATGAGTTAATAAAACGATGCTATAATTTGGAATAATTCTAGTTTGATTTCAAATAATTGTATTAATTTGTAAGCATTGTCAGAACACTGTTTTTTTTTTTAAATTCCTCTATATTGATTAACAGAAGATTCGATTGCTTTTGCTATTATATTTCATGATTATCACTGTTTACTTTCATTATTTGTTCCCAAATAAAATGCATTTAAATATCTTTTTTAGATAACTCTAGTTGATCGTAGTTAAAGAATACTAGTGGGCTGCGCCCCCTGCTCGCTAACGCTCGCCAACCCCCGAAAATTGCTATGCAATCTCATATGGTTTGCTTCGCAAACCAAGATCTCTTTGTTCGCTACTAACTTAGGTACATTGCAAATGCACAGAATTCTAAGAATTCAAAACAATCATTCAAATCCATATAAAAGCTTTTTTTTTAAAAAAAAAATTACATCTTTTTAGTAAATACTAAGTCATTAAAATAAATTTGAATTCAAATAAATGACATCCCAGATAGCAATATAAGGTTTTTTTCACCCAACAAAAACCTTTTCATGTAAACCTAAAAAGGGTTTTTTACACGGTTTACGTGTAAACCTTCTAACCTTAAAACGAGGTCTGCGACAATCTGCTCTATTCTACGCACATTACCCTAATCCAAAACCTTGGAAAACAACCTTCTACCTAACAACCTTAAAACGAGGTTGTCTTAGGGTTTTCAGGAGAAAAAGAAAACCTTGAATAACGCTTGTTGTAAGATGAAAATCATCCTAAATCTACATAATTATAAGGTTTCCGTTTGCAGCGTTTCGTATGCTTAGCTAAAATCTACCTTGTCATGAGATTTACATTGACAATGCAATTTAATACTATTGCTAGTGTACGTCAGCTAAAACGTCATTCTGAACGTGATGTCATATCTCCCACGATTGTGTGACGGCGCGTTTCATTATTCGTTTTATATTTTACTTCTTATAGCTTCTCAATCCGAGAAAAATTCTCCTTTCCATCTATTTTGCTAGATTATTTTGAGGAAAACAGTCATTTTTTATCAGTCTGACTTACTTTGCTGTAAGAACTTAGAGATTTACAAGTTAAAATATCGTTTAATATGAAATATTTTTTTATTTGACGATTTGATTAATGAAAACACAAAAGAAATAGAACATTTGTAATACTTAAAGAGGGTCTGCATATTTTCGTCTTTCTTATTCGGAAATTTATGCGGTGTGAGAAGTTTTGATGAGTGCAAAAATGTTCAGTTTTTCGTATATCAAAGAAAATTAACATGAAATATCTTCTTTTGTCAAAATAAATGAAATGCAACTGATTATTTATCTCTTACTTAATATGTATGATATGATAAATGTAGGAAACTTAATGATACCAAAATATTTTTTTAAAGAAATCGTTTAATGAATGTAGAAGCTCCAAGCATATTTTTTTTAACACACAACAAATAAATATTATGATTTTCATAACAATTAGTATATGACAAGTGTATTAGTACAAATCAGATATGCCATAATTATATTAGGTATTTTGTTATCTAAATATATTATCTGTATAATAACCATTAGTGAATAATACAAAACAGAGACACCATAATTAAATCAACTATTTCGTCAATACATAAACAAATGATATTATAGGTATAATAACCACCAGTGAATATACAACATATTTAACATGAAGGAATTAGCGAAACAATCCTCATTGAAATAAATTACTTCCTCGTCAGATATTCTCCTTTCTCTGAAAAATAAGAGAAAATTTTTATGAACGTACTTGCGTATATTGAATGAAATTTTATGCATATACACATGAATTGTATGTACGTACATGGACACAAACGTATATTGTACCTACAGGAATGCATGCATACATTATATGTATACAGGTGCATATACACGTATAAATAAAAGTGCATGCATACACACGTATAAGTAAAAATAGATGCATACACACGCAGCATATAATTATATTTATGTGGTCACTTTAAATATCGTTGTATGAATAACATTGTTATTAAATAGTACATGCATATAGTACATGCACACGTGAGTACATTGTATGTCATATGAACGTAGAATGAATGAATTATTTGTTGAAAACGAAAAGCAGACCACTCTAAAAATTTTTTGATCCAATGATCGGTTGTTTTTGTTGGTCTATGTCGCACTAACGATGAACAATGGGCTATTGGTGTAGAGTTGGGAAACATTCCTGAGGATGATATAAAGACATGTCAACACAATTTTGATCCTCTGCAGACGGGATGGATCTCCTGCTTGCCGACCTGCGAGTGAAATCGAGATCTTAATGGTTGAGAAGTTTAATTAGGATAGATACCGCACACTTTTGGTTCCCTTGTAGGTTGATCAAAGTGATCACCCATCCACACACTGACCGTAGCCAGTGATCCTTGACTTCGGTGTTCTACTGGGAACCGTGTCTTAAAGTTCACTCTACTGCGAGATAATACAATGATCGGATATTTACGTTCTTGAACTCAATTTTAAGGGTTCAAAGGATCTCAAATATGTTAATTAATTAATAGACAAAAATAAAACGTAATTTATCTGAAAAACATGCATTTTCTCGACAGATGCACATTTCTGACCCACAAAATATAGGGCGTAGCCGCACTTTGAGAAATATGGTCCTAATAATAGGTTGGTCAAAAGAGCCGTCCAACGGGTATTCGCAATCCGAAATAAATCGTCCCAATAGTGAGGTCTGAGTCCAAAGCTTAGACTCCTTAATGTTAATTTGACTTTTTGAATATTTTACCATGTCTTGAGAACTTTTAAAACGAATTAAAATAATTTTTCATACAAACATAAATTTCGTTTATACAAAGATATTTCTTTGCAAAATATAACTTTTAGTAAATATTTACTTTTTTTGAATTTTATTTTATAATAGCCAAAAAATTTTTGATTATTAAAGTATACAATTTTTTATGACATTTTAAAGAAGGAAATTTTAAATGGTAAAATACAACATTTGAGTAGAATGGATCGAATAGTTCCTGAAAAATTGAATTTTGAAAAAGTCGCATTTTTAAGAGCTATTCGATTGATTTCGTTCAAATTTTGCGCTTTGCCATTTAAAATTGTTTAACTTAAATTCAAATTTTTTTAGACTATCATTGAATAAAATAATAAAAAATAATTATTTTGACTAAAATTTATATTTTGCATGGAATTAGCTTTGGACAAACGAATTTTTTAATTGAGTGCAAAAAAATTTTCAATTAATTTAAGATGCTCTAAAGATGTGGTCTCATACGTAAAAAATATTAACATTAAGGGGTACAAACTTTGAACCGCTCTTCTGACTATAACTATTGGGACTATTTTTTTTCCAGATTACGGCCACCCCTATAATTTGAGAGTCAAAAACCCAAGAAACACCATAAAAAAGGTATGTTTGTTCAGAGAAAGTATGTTTTTGTGTCTGATTTCGTAACTTAAAATATCGTAGGCACTAAGTAATTAGCATATATGTCATCCTCTCGAACCTTTAAGATTGAGTCCTTGAATGTGAAGATACGATCATTAGATGAAAACTTATTTAGAATGGTCCATTTATTTTTTGCGTATCGTACATACGTATATATACTTTAAGTAGTACATATAAGTATGTATAATCTTATGTACGTTAATTCACATATATGTTGATACGCACATACTTTATATGAATATATAATGTATATATGTATCTATGTAAATGTGGGTAGATTTGTACGCCCGTACGTTTGTACGTATATACACAATTTATATATGTTCAATATATGTACGCATATATTCATGCGCTATGTAATAACGATGTATGCTCTTATGTATAAACAGGGCGCAAAGAAGGGAAAACCCTGAAAATATTTTATCTATTGATCGGATTTTAATATACATACTACTAATCGATCTTATTGGTTTGAATGTCTAACTTTATAAGGGATTCAGTTCCTAGACCCTTAAAACAGGAGAAGCACCTGCCATCTGCAAAATATGGTATCAACAGTTTATGAAGGAGAGCGGTAAAAAGTTTGAATCACTTAATGTTAAAATTCCTTTTTGCAAATTTCGTTTTGTATAACTTTTAAAGCAAATCAAAAATTTAAAATTTGAATGAAATCAATCGAAGTGTTCTTCAGAAATAGAATTTTCTATAAATAGCTTTTTTTTTAGAATTTGACTACCTAGAAACTATTAGTCCGATTTCATTCAAATTTCTCATTTTGCCTTTAAAATTACTTTTTAAAAAATTATGGAAAAAAATTTCTATATTTTGCAATGGAAAGTGTTTTTGACAATTAGTAAATAAAATAAAAAATAATATTTATTTAAAGTTATTTTTTGCATAGAATTATCTTTGGATAAACGAATCTTATAATAATGTGCTAAAACTTCATGATTCGCTTAAAAAAGCTCTTCAAATATAGCGAAAAAGCTTTGTTAACATTAAGAGATCCAAACATTCAATCGCTCTCCTGCCTAAACAACTTTGGCAATATTTTCAGGCTAGAAAACTTTTAAAATATTGACTACCTTCCATATTTTTAGGATCAAAAATTCAAATCCATCGGAGAAAAAAAATCGTTTTTTTTTCACAAAATTTTAACGGTCACAAAAATTTTAATGGCTATTATTCGAAACTTGACAGTATTCGACGATTTTTGATCAATTATAGAGATCAAATTTCTCAAATGAATTCCAATTTCAAAATGAATCACAATTATTCCTATAAGCAATCAATTCTACTTATGGTGATTAGAAAACGAATAAAACATCTATTATCCTGTCTTGAAATTAAAAGTGCTTAAGCTAATCGGAAAATTACCGAAATTACAAATACAATCTTCTAGCCATGGATACACTCGAAAGTGGGTTAAGAAAATATAAATGCTACGGTTGGAAAAAATCAGACTCAAGTTATAGTAATACACCGTTTCTATTTTAAAATCCTGATAAGTAATCTGGAGCCTCATAAAACTTTTTAATGTGGATAAATCTTAAATTTCTGAAATATTATTTTTATTTGTTGGGCTATATTTTGGTATTAATGTAAATCTAACTAACGTTAGTGCTAATTTCCATTTTTTATTATAACTATAAATGTATTGTAAATGCTATTTACTTGAATCTATCGGCAACTCATACATCCAAAAAAATAATAATAATAATAATTAAGGTAAAATAGTAATAACAGTAATAAATTAAAATATTGATAATTAAATTTAAATTATAGTTTCAGTGTTTACTTGAAACTTACTGAAATTAAGAAGGGAGCATAATAACCATTTAATATCCTTTGGGTAAGGCCGTTCCAAGCATAAATTTAAGTTTTAAATTCTTAAGTTAATATTAATTGATAATCTTAAAAAAACAAATAACAATGCTTAAATTAAATACTTAATAAGGCAAATGAAATGCAATTAAACAGCGTACCTACTTTTTATATCAACTAAAGGGAAACATCTTAAACTTGGAAGAATAAAACAGATCATTAAGAAACTTCAATTTTAAACTTAAATCAAGCAAGTAAACTCCAAGATTGTAAATGATCAGTAGCCGTAATATTAGTGCAAATTTGCGCATGACGTAAGCAGCAGTTTTTAAGACAGCATTTTGAGAGTGAAAAGAATCAGGGGTTTACAATAATTTTCAAGAGTTAAATTTAGTGAGATTATTTTTTTTCATTTTCTTTTATTTTTATTACTATTTTTAATTGAATAAGAATATTGAAGTTTGAACATTAAGCATTGCCTCAAAGTTTCGGTACAATAAGGCTAATAGAAGTTTTTCTAGTTTTTAAAAGAACTTCGTTTAAAATTTTATTTATTGCTTTTCCATTTTAATTTTATGTATTTTAGACGTATATTTGTTTGATAATTCAAATAAAACGTTAAAAGAAAGAAAACAGATTTAAAATACTATCTTCCGACTTTTTGAACGACTTAATTAAAATTTAATTAAACAGACTTTTAAACTCCCCCCCCCCTTTAGAAAGGCTTATTTTTCTTTATATTAGTTCCTTTTACATTTTTTTTATTTTAAATTTTTATTTTCAACAGTGTTTCGCCGATAATGTATAGAAAAAATTCTTGACACGAAAAAACTGCTGCAAAATTTCAGGAATGGTTGAACATTTACATACCTGCTAACTTATAAACTTTTTCGAGAAAATCTTTTACAGCAGTGACAAAATTTAAATTAAGAGGTATAAAATTTTTACATCCTTTTAAAATATGTAATTTCACCTGACAAAATGCAAAATTGGAGCATAATCGGTTGAATAGTTTCTGAGAAATCGAATTTTATATATATACAGGAACAATTCGATAGACTTAGCTCGATTTTGTATTTTGCCATGTAAAATTACAGACATAAAGATTTTATAAAAAAAAGTTGTATGCCTAATAATTCAAAAATTTCCAGCAATTATTTAATAACGTAATGAAAAATAATAAATATCTACTAAAGTTTATTTTCTGCATGCAATTATCTTTGAATAAACGAATTTTCAAATTACGTTCAAAATTTTTTTTAACTCGCTTAAAAAGGTCTCTATATATGGCGAAATATGCAAAATATAAAATTAAGATAGAGCCATCCAAACTTTGAGTCGCCCCATGATCAAACTATAGGGACAATATTCCCCAGATTGTGGCTACCCCCTATAATTTGGGGGTTCAAAATCAGAATCCGTCGGAAAAAAGGTATGTTTATTCAGAGAAAACACATTTTTGTGTTTAATTTCGTAACTTAAATAATCGCCTGCACTAATTAATGAGATTACCCCTTCGAAAAATTAAGATTGAGTTATAAAACGTGAAAATTCAATCATTAGATCAAAATCTATTCAGTGTGGTCTGTCTTTTATTTTGCACACTATACATCGAGTTCTGTGAACAAAATGTTCTTAAATTCACTCCAAAGATATGATGAAAAAAACTGTGGGTCTAGGTTTTGAATCCACCCAGTTTTAGAGCGGGTACCAGCTTGTCAGGGAAATAAAGGCGGTAGGTGCACAATGCTGATTTTATTTTCACCATCACTCCTCGTTAGTCATAAATCGTAGAGTCTTAATATCGATGACCCTCTAGCTCACAATAGACAGTTGGGCGAATTTTTTCTGTATATAAATATTTTAAATAAAATTTCTCTTCGCGGATATTTTATTGCTATACCATAACTAGGTTTGCAATAAGGTAAAATGAACGAGAGAAGGCCAGACATTTTAAAGGA
>NC_092209.1:70001017-70048277 GCF_043381705.1 Parasteatoda tepidariorum
CTGAAAAAGTAGTAAGACGGGAGTGCCTGAAAAAGTAGTACGACGGGAGTGCGGATCGTGCCCGATGGAATGTTGAGTTGAAACATCACCGCTGACAGGATCTATCATGGCTGTTAGAAGTATGTTCTGAGCCGGTATCATCGAGAATGAGTTTAGATTTAGCTGGAATCTCGGAATGAGTTGATCTAGGCGGAAATGCTGAAAGGTTGATATTTGGAAAGAGTCCCTGGATACCGCGACTAAGTAAGCCACATTGATCGGATGAGCTGTTGCCTGGAAAAAAGTTGATCTGAAGCCTCAGAATAAAACGGGATATGATAGACGGAGTGTCGCTAGATTCAAGACGGTTGACAAGAAGTGAGCGTTCCTCGGCAGAAAATCAAGTGTTTCTAAAGAGCTGAATGGTGGTCGGAAGGTCGAGGTTCTCCTAGTCCACAAGTCTACCTGCAGGCCCGGTGGGCGTTCCAGAAGGTGATCTGCAAGTTCCTTTGTATTTATAAACTCTAATTTCTTACCTTTTTAGTAACTTTTTAGAAGAGCATTTTATTCCGTATTTTAAATTATTTCTATCCGATGTTGAGATACCTATTTTAAGATAAGCCTTGGATATTTAATTTTAATTATCTGCTGTAAGAATACAAGGACTTAAAGTTTAAATGTTTTTGTAAATTTAGAATGAGTTAGTATTTTTATTTCGTAAATGTCTCTTTTAGTGTGAATTAATTTAATGTTATGCATATGAAATTTAAAGGTGCTTTTTATCGAAAAGTTTTAGCTTGAGTATAACCATTTGGAAATTTAAAAGTGTATAAATTGAAATTTTTAGTGCACATGAAGGCATCTGGAAGTGATCGGGATTGTGTTTGTTGTTAATTTATAGTTATAATAAAATTTACTTTTTATTGTTAAAAGTTTCATGTACTTCATTAGTCAAGTGTCTATTTTTGAACCTGGGTAACCGTTACCAAAATTCAATTAATAAATCACAGCCTTGCCAAAGTTTGAAGGGTAACGGTACACTAGATTTGGCATGTGACATTTTTAGTGGCAATCATTGGTCGATTCGCCGTGTAAGAGAAATAGTAACGTAAACAAAACAAAGCAAACGTTGCCACCGGCGGAAAAGAAATACAGCGAAAATTTGGGAGCCACGTAAGAGAATTATATATATTAGATGTTGAGAGACATTTTATGGTGATTTTGCAAAAATAAGTTTCAGAATGTATCAAAACATCAGGATGCCATATGACAGTGTTTCCCAAACTTATGACTTTTGTGTACTCTTTTTAAATTTTTTCGTAACTTTGTGTACCACTAATAAAAAAATGAATGCATATTTTTAATAAAAAAATTGCACAAAATTTAAAAATCACAACTGGCTGTTGACACCACTAATTATTAACTGTTAACTCTGCAAGAAATAGCCAATGGAAAAATACGGTAATCGTAAATTTTCATGGCTAACTCTGTTTTTAAATAAAATTTTTTGAAATGTTCGTTGTTGCAAGATTTCGCATAAGAACGCGTACCACACTTTGGGAAACACTGCATGAAAATCATCTTTATTCAAGGAAAGCTTAATGAAAACAAAGAATTACTTAAATGTTTGGCAGAACTAAGCGATTTTTTAAACAAGGAATCCTAGAATATACAGCATTTTACAACATGTTTTTCTTAAACATATATATTTCAATGTTTTTCAAATGCCACTTAACTTCAAATTTCTTAAATTATATTTAAAAAAAATTTAAAATTTTTAAAGCCCTGTTAATGTGCAGTAGAATTACTACACAATCTACATTTTTCCCAGGCACTTTTTAAACTTTCTTGCCCAGAAGACTATCAAAAGTAAAAATTATTATCCCAAAAACTTCGTTTATAATAATTTCTATAAATTTGATTTTAGTATGAAATCCTCGTCTAAATGAAGGAAAAACATAAAAACACAATGTCAGATAAAAAGTTAGAATTCAAATTCTAAAAGCTTGAAAAATCATAAATAATTTAGAGAGTCACAGAGAGTTACTATGTAAAGTTAGAGAGTTACTATGTAAAACATCAGACAGAGCGCTACAAAATTGGAATGCGTTAGTTACAAGATTTTTCGAATGAATGGGATAGTTTGTTATACTCTTTTAATACTCTTTAAAATTAAACTTAAACTAAAATAAAATCCCTTGAACACTAAGATGAAAATCTGATTGACAAGTTATAAGCTACTTTATTAATACAAGTCTAATACAAGACCAGAAGAAGTCTAAGTTGTTTTCTACAACTTAGACTTCTAAGTTGTAGAAAACAAAAGTTTAAGTTTTTTTTTTTCGATACAAAGTTAATGATATCAATCTCATTGCTTACAATATATTGATATTTTACGATAAACGAGTGTCCGATTTTATTATCGGTGTGTAAATCGACCCTTCGATTTTCGTACAATTTTAGGGTTTAAAATGTTGATTTAAAAACCGTTGTTAGATTTTTAAGTTTTTTTAATAAATTCTAAAATTTAAAAGTATATTATTCTCTTATTTATTACCGAATTAATTAAGAAAAATGATTTGCGACCTTTTAGGGGTCAAACAGAGATAAAATTGTCCAACTGCTCCTTCAATGTAGAAGATTGTGCACCCCCCCCTACTTAGCCATACTGAAACAATGTAATAATATTAACAATAGCTTTTTTCTGTAAAACTTCTTAACAATGTCATTAATTGCAAAAAGACTATTTTTAATTGTTCAGAAAATAAGACGAAACAAAATCATTGTTTAAAACGTTAACAATCACATTGTTGAAATATATTTCTGTCATTCCAAAACTTGTATTTGGGGCGATAACTTGATTTTTATTCAAGAGTTTTCTAAAAGCGATTTTGATTCCATTATGGAATATTTTCAACGGATAAAGCGATTTTTCGCTAATTTGTGCTGCTGTGGCAGCGATGGTGATGTTGATGATGGTGGCGATGATGATTTGGCGTTTCAGGTAAATGGCAATATTCCTCATACAAATACTAACGTTATGAGCAATCTGGCTAAACTAGCATCACAGTCAGTTGTTAGATTCGCTATAAATTAAAAGTGATATACAGCCAAATATCTGTGGTTAGCTTTGATCAAAATTTTGTTATTGAGTCCGATGACTCTAGTCTTTTTATTAATCACTTTATAACTCTCGATAAGTTTTCGAGCCTATTTTTATAATTTAAAGGTTTTTCTATTCTTGCACTTATATTTATTTAAAAAAGTATCACAAACTAATTGATTTTTATGAAATGCTATATCTTTTAGTGCATTTGAGATTTTGAAAGTAGTAATTCTTTAGGGCAATTTTTTATTTCTGAAATTTTTGAAAAATACTTTTGCCCTATATGCATTAATTCTGCTTACATATTTATAATATACTTAATACTTAATGTAAATTGCATCTCAACTATCTTTATATGCATGGATATCTTTTTATACAATTGATGTACATTTTAGGATGAAATATTTGAAATGAATGTCTTCTCACTTTTAAGTAATTTTTCCCTGCTTTATGCAAAAACATTAAAAAAAAAAATAATAATAAATAAAGCACAAAAATAAGAAAGGCAACAACTTGCAAATTTTTACTCGGCATAATTTCAAATACAAACAAATTTCAAATTATTATTATTTAGCAAAATTATTTTGATCATTTTCATGCTAATGTAATCCTGAACGAAATTAATCGTTTTGATTTAGCTTTGGATATTTCCGATTGCATTTATGAAACCTCTTGTTATTTTTTTCTCGTGCAAACTTCTATGAAATTAATACAAAATATCAACTTTATTTCATTTATCTTGCAGTCAAAAAAAATTGCTGAAACTTTGAGTTGTGAGGAATCAATTGATTCGAGTGAGGAGTTTTCATACAAAGATGGTAATTCACTATTTTTCTGTTAATAATTTTATAATCCTTAGTAAAATTTGAATACAAAAATAGGTTACACAATAATTGGTTGCATAAACCATAGCATAATTTATTTTTAATATTGGAAACAAGGAATGATATCAATCATACATATACATTATATCTTTACTTTCCCTTGACTGGTATCAATTATCTGCCCGAAAAATTCTTGAGAAGGTCATAGAAAATCTCGGCAACTGTTCTTTGAAATTCTGTATTTCGAATGAACCTTTAGCTAGATAGAAAGTGATTAAAGCGACAAATGAAATTCTATAGTTTACAAGTCATGTGAATAATGAAGACAAGACAACACTGTAGCATGAAACTATGTCTGCATTAACTATTGCTTTAAATAAGAATGAACATCGGATTGCTGCTACAGAACTTCATGGCTCTTAGCCCAGAGTGGCTTGTGAACAGTGCGGTGAGGTGGACAACATGTCGGCATATCATGTTTACCAAGATTAGCTTTCAAAAATAAAATCATAGTTCATAATTTATTTTAAAGGGCCAAATATCAAGCAAGAAAGCTTAGAAACCACAGCCTAATGGCCAATTCATTGATTGTATTTTTTGCGTACAATTTCAGCATTAACTGTAGAAGAATGTTGCAGCTTAATTTATTTAGAAAGGTAATTCACTGATTATATCTTACCAAATTAATTGGTTGAAAAAGCAAGGTGCAATATATCAATTCTTCCCCCTAATAGGAGGGGGAGATGTTATACACAAAATCATTTTCTATTGATATTGACATTTAATTTACACCCATTAAAGAGAGTAATTGCAGTGACATAGTATTTAAATCTCTTTGTGAAGAGAGATATTTCTTTGCAAATTACTTTTGAAATAAAATCAAGATTAGGAATATTGTTAAGGTTTTAAATAAAAATTAAGATCTTTTATCCAAGCGATTGAGACGTAAAAATTTCTACGTTTCAAGCAAGAAATATCTTAAGGTATGTTTTTATTAGTATGATTTCCTTGTTTGCACTTGTTAAAGGTTTTTCTTTCATTTCTTTTTATTTTCAAAAAAAAAGGCATCAGCATTGAGATAAGTTCGAATGAAAGAACTGATGCAATTGAAAACTATGATGACTTGGAAGTTCTGAGTGATGAAGAACTTCTTGACATGCTTGGTGTCAATGTGAGACCAATGTGGGTCGATGAAAAAGAACCGTCAACTGTGGATGTGTTTGTCAGCTTGGGAGAAAAGTTGACGGATGATGAGCTGCTTGACATGCTTCATGTCAACTTAAAATCAATGTTGACTGATAAAGCTGAGCAAGCATCAGTGGAAAACTTTGCTCTTTCGGGAGAAATATTGACGGATGCTGAATTGCTTGATATGCTTGGTATCCTTGATGGGCCACAGAAAATTTTAACTGTGACTCAAAAAGAGCAATCTTCATCTGAGAAGGAGGTCTGCATTGCAAGTGATCTGAATGATCCAATTGCTCAGGTGACAAAAAATATTGGCTTCCTCATGGAACATCTAACTGGTGTGTTTATTGCTGGTAAAAACAAAGGAAGCCTGATAGAGGACATCAATGATCCTAACTTTGATGTTGTGATAGACAAGTTGGGGCTTACAGACCCGTGCCAAATTGCATATTTGGATTTGATATTTGATGTCTCTAAGGAGATTTTGGAGGATTTATATCAGTGAGTAAAAAATTTCTGTAACAGTTCTTAACAATTGAAAGGCTTGGGTCAATAAAATATGACGTTTCACTTTCAAATATTTTTCGCAAAGTATTTAGTGCAAAATGTTACAATTTTCATCTAGGAAATAAATTCTTTCTCCGCATTGATATCTTACCTAGTAGAGATATTGTAAATTACTTGTCTGGAAAAACTACAAAGGAACAATAGGGTGTAAAAATATTACAGTTGAAATTGCACCAATCTTGCAACTAGCTTTAAACACATGGCTACTGAATATCTTTACATCAGAAGAGCTGACATTTGCACCACAGGAGCACATTTGTAATTAATAATGAAATATTTATGATGATACCTTTATTTATAGCTTTTTTTATTCTCGACAGCCTTTCTTATTCTTAATATTTAAAAGTGTAAAGTTACAAAGACAAAAACAACAGAGCAGGAAAAACTAAATCTTTCTGTCTAAATTTACCTTATCTGGATTTTTTTTTCTTTTCTTTGCAGCAGTATATATATATATTTAAAAACACTTCTCTTAATATTTATATTACAACACATTAGTGATGCAAATTTCAAAAAAAAAAATAAATTAAAGTCTTTTTGAGAAAGAACTTTAATTAATAATTGCCTAAAGCATTCTTTTTTATTAATTAATTTGGAAGACAAATAGATAACGAAAGCACAAAATTTAAGTCTCTATAAGAAAAAAATATTTATGTATTCTACTGCTCTATTTAAGTTTCAAATATTTAGCTTTCTGAGCACACTTGTCCAAATTAGTTTTTATGAGATGAAAATACAATACAGGGTAACGATAAAAATAAAATTATATTTTAAGAAGGAAGAACATTGTTCGATTTGATTCATACATATTTTCAAAGCTTATCCTGTAAGATAAATTTGTACAAGCAGACATACTAGAACATTTAAAAAAATCGTAGTTGGAAACAATCACCAAAGTCAGCACTCCCTTATTTTCATCGCAACACATTAAAAATGTTTTATTTTATTTATAGAATTAAACTGTGTCATGTAGTTAAAATAATTTCCTAATAGATATTTAATATCCCTTTAGAGAGACACAAGAAGTGCCTCAACCATGACTTAAGCCAAAACTGTTGACACCAAAGCCTATTTTCCCGTGCGATAAAAATAAATTATTGCCCGTGCTTCAGAAAGAAGTGGAAAAAACTTTAGGGCTCTCACCAAAAGATCAAATAAATGCATGGGAAAATAAGAGACCTCCATGGTCGATTATGAAACTAGGATGCAAGGATAGAGACCTTGTGGATTACATCTTAGTAGATGAGATCAGAGAGGAAGAACGAGATTGGATCAATTATGATCAAGAAGAGGTAATGGTTAAATCGCAAATAGCCGATTCCATATGGGATTTGTTGATAGATGACACCATTACGACTCTGAAAAAAATAGAGGAAAATATGAATGGTCCAACATCTTGCCTTCCTTGATTGGAAGAGTATGTTGTTGCAAATTACGTTTCAATGTTTAAATGGACTTGATAAATGGACCGGAAATGGACTTGATAAATGAACTGGAACATATTATGATCAAGATTAAGAAGCGGTCAAATTCTAAACAACCGAGTTCTTACTTGATCTTTTGACAATTGTAAAAAAAAAAAAAAAAAAAAAAATTAAAAAAAAAAAAAAAAAACAAAAAAAAAAATTCTGCCTGTTTTTATTTCCTATTTTAAGTTTTCAAATGATTAGTCAATTTGGTACATTTTCCATTTCGCTCAACAGCGCGAAAAAGTTGTCAATGTAAAATAACAGAGCGCAAGTAATTTCAACTGTTTTCATTATTATTATTGTTTTAAGGGACAACCATTTTAGAAAGATTTCTGTATCGTGATCTGCTGTAGAATAATTGTCAAGTCTTGGAAACTCCCGGGTTAACCTTAAAAAAAGATATTAAAATGATTTGAAGGATAAAACTAGTAGCCTACCCCGGGCAAACTTCTATACACTTTTTGTAAAACAAATTTTCGAGTCCATTTGCAGCGACATATCACAATACGGAAATATCATCGCCATTTTTAATAATTAATATGAAATAAGCAAAATAATTGAAATTACTTTAGCCAACGAAATGAAAAAAGAGCCGTTATGTTAATATTCCTTGTTTAATTATCAGTTTCAAGCTACAAGAAAATGTCGCTTTAAAGAAGGGACAGTTAATACCCATTATTGTGATATTGACGTTATTCAACAATTATTTTTGGTAGTATAGTATTCTGTTCAACAGAAAGAAAAAAGTTCAGAGAAATTAAAGTTAGTGAAAAAATAAGTTTTTATTTTTTATTTTGTAAAGGAAAGAAAAGAAAACTACCAATAACATTTAGTAGTTTGTTATACAACAAGTGTGCTTCCATAAATAATATGTGAATGGAAAGGTCACAATTTACAGAAAAGAGTAACATATTAATTAAGTAATTATGATACAAATGAAATGTAAAATGCTGTTAAACGGAAGTAAAAATATTAATACTTTAACAGTTAAAGATAGGTGTATATCATTATATCATATTCTTCCACAAATTGCAGCCTTGTGGCCAAATGTTGCCCTATGACCTTGAAAACTCATTTCAAGATCTACCTGGTGGTATTCATTTAACTTCTTTCTGCATACTACCATTTTACAGCATTATAAAAAAAAATTCTAAAACAAAAAATGTGATAAGAATAAAAAACACCAAACGATAAATTGTTTTAACATACATTTAAAGTTACAATTATATAAAAAATAATATAACCCTGTTAGTAAACAGAAGAAAATTAAGTTTCAACGAGAAAATATTAACGTCTTAGGAAACAAAAGTAAAAAAAAAAAAATGGGTATCTGAATGTATGTTAAAAAATTCTTTCGTTAATATACAATTTCTTGGCAAAACGCTGTAACATTTGTTAAAGTTTCGGAATTGATTTGTTGTGCGTCTGCACCGAAAGTTTGGAGACATTTTTTCTCCCCAACTGATTTTGGTGAATTTTTATTGCCCTTACTTTTGACACATGCTGAAAAAAAAAGTACTGTAATCCTATTAAATTTGGAATTCTCCTGTATAACAATCATTTTTTAAACACAAAACACGCATTCATCAATATGCAATTCATAAATAACTGCAGTACTTATCAAATGCTATTCGCCAAGCAACTGTAACTTCTTATGTGTAAAATTAAAATTAAAATATTGCAGCCCTAATAATATCAAAGTTCTCTTGTATTATAGTCATTTTTTAACACAAAATGTACCTAAGTTTATTTAGACAAACTTAAATGAATTCAGTTATGTATTTAGACAAACTTAAATGAATTCAGTTATGTATTTAGACAAACATAAATGAATTCAGTTATGCATTTAAACAAACTTAAATGAATTCAGTTATGTATTTAGACAAACTTAAATGAATTCAGTTATGTATCAGGATATATTGGGAGATAACTTATTGCATCTAGCTCCTTTTATAACATATGGAGGCTAGATGTTCCAACATGGCAATAATGCAGTCCATACTACTTATTCAACTAAATCCTGGATGAAAGCGAATGAGGTTGAATCCCTTGATTGACCATTTCGTATCCCTGATCTGAATCCTGCATGAAAACCTTGTGGGACATGTTAGCAAGATACGTTTACAAATCTGACCAACAAATCGAGAGAAAGTCGGATTCGATTGCTGCAATAGAGATGTCTTTGAACAATATTGATACCAATATAGTTAAAAATCTATCTGGGTCCATGAATTCGAGATTAATAGATGCAATCGAAAACAAAGGATAGATAATATGTAGAAGGATATAAAGGATAGATAGATTTTGAAATAGCTGTTTTGTTTGAAACTGGCTTCATATAAAAATATGAGCGTCATATTTTCCGAAAATACCCATATTTGACAGAAATATTAATAGAACACCTTTAAAGAAGGTTTTATTGAGACCTTCTTCGTCTTCTCATTGGCACGACAGCCCAGGATGGGCCCTGGCCTTCTCAACAAGACTATGCCAAGACATTCTTCCCCTAGCCAAGGTTCTCCAGTTTATTATTTTAAAAACTTGTAGGTCCTTTTCAAGGCAGTCTAAAAATCTTAGGTTTGGCTGTCCTCTTTTTCTTGTACCTGGTGGCCTGGCACTGAAGACTTTTTTGGTTGTCCTGCTATCCTCCATTCTCACAATGTGGACTGCCCATTATTGCCTGTCTGGCTTCTGTGCTCTACTGGGAACCATGTCCTAACGATCAGTCCACTGCGGGACGATGAAGATGAGAGAGAAGGTGAGAGGAGTTGATTTCAGGGATTGGCTAATTAGCATCGATGACAATTATTTTTTAGCCTATAATTGAAGTCGCAGTGATTGGTTCTTGCTCTTTCAACTCTATACAAAAGAGTTGAAGTAATGATACTCGATAAGAACCACCGAGACTTCCGTAGCCAAGATTTGTTTCCCGTATGCCAAACATTCTGATGGGTAGAGTTAGCGAGTTCGAATCCCGTCATGACCTGGGGTTAATCTTTGTGCTTTCCGCTTCCAGTGGAGTGATCGTAAAGGCACGGTTCCAGTACAACACCGAAATCAAGCATCCCTGGCTGCGATCAGTAAGAGTGTGGGTGACCACTTTGAACAGCCTGTGTAGGGATCGAGGATGCGCGGTGTCGGTCCTCGCTAAACTGTTCTACCGTAAAGTGTTCGACTTCGCGCGCAGGTCGTCGGGCTACCAAAGTAGGGGAGCCATTCCCTCGGCAGAGGATCAAAATTGTGATGGCATGTCTTCGGATCATCCTCAGGGATGTCTCCCAGACCGTTACCAATAGCCCATTGTCAGCTCCAGTGCGTCGTAAATAAAGTACCTACCTACCATTTCCAGTTTGTGCTATTCGTTCTGTAACTTTTCAATAACCTCTGCTCTCTGAGTAAGACCGAGTACTATACCTAGTTTTGCCCTCACACCTCCATGTGAGTGCATGATGGGTTCAGGAGAGCGAAGAACAGCTGTGGAAGAAGATTATTACATCAAAGGCTACACCCATCAAAGAACAAAATCATTTTCATATCCAATCAAGGCTTTGAATCTAAAGGCCTGGTTTCTTAGGACAAGCGCCTTATCTGGGTGTCAGCGTTAAGTTGACGTTACCTTGACACCAACAAAATACTGGTTTGTTAGCTCAAGGCCTGGTTTCTTAGGAGAAGCGTCTTAACTGGGCGTCAGTGTTAAGTTGATATAATTTTGACGCCATGAAAATACCTTTTTGTTAGCTCAGCTTGAGCAGTCGGTCCGACACAGACATTATCTTGCATTGCGCATGCGTTAATAACGTAAACAAATATTCATTTTGAATTTGTATTGATTTTGTGATTGTCGACCAATGCTGTAAAGAGCAAATAATGACTTTGTCCAAGAAAAAACACACTATAGCTTAGCTAAATGAAGAAGAAGTGGAAAAAGAAGTCTTGGAGAATTAAAATCTTGGCTGATTTCAATGCTCTGTTGATGGCTGTTGTTCGCCATTGCTTCTGTTGTTAACGTCACGTTGTAATCCAACTGCAGTTGATTTGGACGGCAGTTGTCGTTCAAGCTGAGCGTTCGATGACGTATGCTGTCAAACTCATAAATTAACCAATCAGAGGTAAACGTTCGTTTCAAGCTGACGCTGACGTTTCCTAAGAAACCAGGCCTTAAGTGACCCGGTCTTCTACTTTCTGCGTTATATAAAAAACTTGAGTCAGATCCTTTAAAAATGCTCAAAATAAAATTTTTTTTTTTTGCAAAAATTACTAGAATTCATTAAAAATTTAAAATGACACTTATAAATGTCTCATTATCTTTTAACCACTAGACCGGCTTCTAAAAAGATTTATGGTTTCGTAATTTCTATTATAAAATAGTTATAGGGTGCACCTGATCCAGTTAGGATAATCTGGATCATTAGTTCCCTAATCGGTTCCGCGGAACCTTAGGGTTCCGTGAAGTTAGGATTTTTTTTAAACCAATCATGAGTTTTGAAGCCTTCAACTATGTTTTAAACAACAAATAATATAGCATTTGCATAATATTTCTGTTAATTTTTGAAAATTATTGAAGTAAAATGCCAACGAAAAAAATAATAAATAAATATACTTTAAATAAATATACTTTCTAATAACAATATATCGTTATAAGAAATAACGATACGAACTAAAAGGAACTAAGAAAAGAATAAGCATTTACAAATAACTAGGAGGCTCCGCCCCCTGCTCGCTAACGCTAGCCAACCCCCGAGGATTGCTACGCAATCCTATGTGGTTCACACCGTGAACCATGGCTCGCTGCGCTCGCTCGCCAATGAACACAATGTTCTAGCACAAAGACATAATATATTATCATCAAAGACATAGTATTTTATCATCAAAGACATAGTATTGTACTTATGTAGAAGAATTCTACCAATGTTCTTATTGGCTTTTAAAAAAGTATATTAGCTATTTAGATTGTACATGGTGAAAAAATCAAAACATTAGCTAAATAAGAAACATATTAGCAAAATAAATTATCAAATATTGCTTCACTAATATTCTGCATTTTAAAGCGTGAAAATTCAATGCATAAATAAACGCGAAATATAAAAAAATTCAATGCATTCAATACAAACACTTAAACGTTTTTTAGACGTTTAGGTAGCTCCCAGTAGAAAAATATCAATTCAACAGCAGCCTTTTAAAGCATTCTCACTTCAATTAATTAATTAATTCCTAATTGAGTTCAAATTAAATATTATCATGTTTTTAGTGCATGAATCTGAATTGAACAACCTGATAATGCTCACTCTGGTTATTGTTATCTGGTTGCTCACTACGTGCTCTTGCGCGCCGAATCCAATCAATTAAAAATGAAAACTGTTGCCAGCGAGAGAAAAGAAATATCACCGGTTTTATTGATACATGCATACATACATACGTACGTATTAGCGTTTTATATAATAAGATAGATTGCAACTGTATTTTATCATCAAACTTTTACAATTCAAAATAAAATAACCAAATTTAAGAAAAAAGAAATATTTTTCTCTGACAATTCTCTCCTTTTGTAATAAAATATATGCTCAAGAGATATATATAAAAAACCAGAATTCAGCTTATTTCATTTCAACTTAGGCACGCGACAAGAACTACTAAATTCGAAACCACTGTAGACCTGCAAATTCAGCTGCCTAATATAAAAACAAATCTTAAGCCTGTTCTTTTTAAGCAAGATAAAAGTCTTGATAAAAAAAAAGTATTATTTTACAGGAAATTTGGTAAAATATAAAGAAAAAAAAAAGAATTTCTTGATAAAATAATTATGAATTTTTTTTTTCTTTCTTGAAAGTTATTTTTATTTCATCGCTACCTAGTAATCCATCCTGTTATAAAATATTTTTGTACATTATTTTTAGATTATTTTTTTAAAAAAAATTTTGATTTAACATTTACACTGCTCAGCCAAAGAATATATCACATTATTTATTCTTCGGCTCAGCTAGCCATTCAGTCAAAGAAAATTTACAGGTGGGTTACATTTGATGCGGAAAATATTAGCTATCACAACGTCAGTATTTGGATATTTTAAAAAAATGTGTGAACTAATTACCTGTGATTTTGAGCAATTGGAATTTACAGTTTTTAAAAATATTTTTTTATTCTTTTTATAAAAAACCTTCCCAATCACGTAATGACATTGGTTTTTTAAAAAATATTTTAACTAATGCGATTTGATTTTAAAAATATAAAAAAGTTCATAAAAAGTAAATTTTTTTATGACGTGTTAAAGATGTTAATTTGTCGGAAAAAAAGAAATTGTTTGTCCGTTTTCCTGAAGAAAAAAAATATTTATATAGTTCTGTTGTTTTAAAATAATAAATCTAGAACAAGGGAACAAACATCTTTATTTAAAAACGAAACGTATAATACATTCTGAAGTGAACATTACATACAGGTAACATGTTTTAATCACCATATTTGTATAATAAGCCACACAGATAAAATAATTTACAGTACCATAAGGAAACATGGAGACAAATATATTTCAAAAAATTATTCCATCATTATGATGGTTACTAACACAAGTATAGCCATAACGAATGGCTTTCATATTTTCAAAAACACTTTGATTTCATGACACTTTGATTCTCTTTGATTACATTAATAAATTACAATGCATCATGTTCATCAAAAATTAAATTCTGCAATTGGATGTTTGCAATCAACGTCACGCGTTGGTTAGCCAATCAGGTTTGACACACACGCGTGACGTCACTTGCAGATATCCAATTAAATCTAATCAGTAAATTGATACAGTGTGATAATAAACCTAAGCCTTAAAGCTGTAATATTAACACGCCATGCACAACCATGTTGTTTGTTGCAAGTACCAGATTGAAATAATTTTTCAATTCTGGGCAAATATATAAAGAAATGCGTTTGAAATGAGTGGTAAAAAAATACTGCAAGAATTGATATGAATATAGATTGTCGGTAATCCTTTATAAACCATAAGCCTGACTTGCTAAGAAATAAATAATTGAAGAAAGAAAGGCACGAAATTTTGAGAGATTATTCGGAAAAATATCCGTATCTTATTTTGGCTTTTGGCAGAATTTTGAATAAATTTTACTCAACTTCTTCAGTGAAGAATACGTAAGACAATTTTCATTAACTCTTTCGAAACTATTTCATGTTTAAAAAAAAAATTCATATTACGTAAAACTTTTAAAAATATGTAAAATCGGGTGCTTTTAAATGATTTTGATGTAGCGTTTAATTATCCTTATAAGAATTCGAAAAAAAGTTTTGATCTATCAAAATCTTGAAGAAAATGATGCAATATTTTATTTTATTTAGACAACTGGTATAGCAATATAGTATTGGAGCTAAAAACGTTCGAATTTTCTCAATGCGTTGATTAAGATCAAACTGGATCTTCAAATTTTTGATGTAGTAAAATTGTATCTGAAAATCAAACTGCATAAAAATATAATCTTATAAGAGTTATGATTATTTTGATTAAATCGGTTAGAGGTCAAGCAAGAGTCCTTATAAGGTATACGTAATTTCAATAAAGTACGCCGTGATAAATTTAAAAAAAAAAAGAATGTCCAGTCAGATTCTTCATAAAGTATAAGTTATTTCAGTATTAGACACCTTTATAATTTAAAAAAACGCCTAGTCATACCTAAAACCTTGCTTCTTGAAAGCGTATACTTCTTTTGCAATGGTATGCCTCATGATTAAAATTTTAAAAAGAAATCGTTTAGCTGCATTTTAAATCTTGTTTCTTATAAAATATACATTATATGCAGTAGAGGACGCCATATTAAAAAAAGAATGCCTAAACGCATTAAAAATTTTGCTTCTTCATAAAGTAGAAGTTATTTACAATAGTAGGCGTAATGATTAAAAAAATTGTGCCATTTAAAACCTTGTTTCTTCATAAAGTACACGTTATATGCAATAGTGAATGCCATTACTAAAAAAAAAGGATATACAGCCATACTTGGTTCTTCATAAGGTAGACTTTTTTTGCTATAGTAGATCACAAGATTATAATACACGTTTAATATTACCTAAAACCTTGGTTCTTCATGAGGTATACGTTATATGCATTAATGCTGGGTTCCCCAACTTATATGCAATAGTGAATGCCCCGCTTACCGGTCAAAGATTGAAAATTTTACCACGGCCGTTCATTGCTTATATTTTAGAATACTTCGATTTAATAACTTTATTTTTTTTCAGACATGGTTTCAAAATAAATTATAATTTCATGGGCGGTAATGGCGCGGCTTTAGGGGACGTATCTCAGCTTCCAGTCCCATGGAAAGTCGAATAATTAAAATGGAAATTTAATGTTACTTTGGGCGACTCGGTACCATTTAATCCATGGACAGGTATCGGACCGTGGCCAGCGGATCACAGCATTAATGGATGTTACAATAATAATTAAAAAAACGTCTAGCCACATCTATAATTTAGGTTCTTTCTAACATAGACGTTTTTCGCAATAGTAAACGTCATGATTACAATGCTTATTTAGTCACAAATAAAAACCTTGATTCATCATATGGGAGAAATTAACGTAACCATGTTTAAAAGTAAGGAAAAATTTCTCATATAGAAAAAGACAACCCACATTTAATAGAATAAATATATAAATACATAAATAATATTGTATACATAAATGAAAAAATGCACGTGGAATAGTTGTTTGCAGTCTAACATAGAAATAAGTCAACACATTGGGTATAAATAGAACAAAAATCATGGTTTAGGTAAATAGTTTTAGTTATGTTTGCTTTTTATCTTTAAATGTTTAATGGCAATTATTAGTTTCGTCTAAATCTTCAAAGAATCAACTTTTGTTAACATAAGATAAAATAATCATATGTTTCAATTTAATAAAATATGATCTCGATTGTTTACCTAGACCTTGTGTATTTAATCTTCAAAATTTTAAAAAACTAAACATTCATTATACATTGAACATTCTCTTAAAAATACAAATTAAATTTTATATTAATTATAAAACAAAAATTTGTTTTTATCGTAGAAATTAGGATACAACTTGTTGATAAAAATATTTGTTTAAAAAATTGGCTTAATTATTTCTCCAGTGACTAAAATGCTAATTAAAAAGTTTAATATTTCTGTAGTGGCGTGTTGAGGAGCAATGCGCCCAGGCATGCAGCAAAAGAGGACATACAATCGACGACTAAGGTTAATAAAATTCTAAATCTATTATTAACATTTTTGCTTTGAAATTAAGCTATTTGGCTTAAGCAAAATATTTCAAGGAAAATCAATATAAAATAATCATAAAATTTAAGCAAAATATTTTATGATGAATAGAATAAAACAAATTTATAAAAGGAGTATTATATCATAATAATATGTCATATTTTTTACATTTATAAAAATTTTAAAAAAAATTTCAAGGAACTTTTTTTGCAATGGCATGTATTCACATAAAATGAATTTAAAATTAGGATTTAGATGTCCATGAATATGCGTGGTTGCAAAATCTTTTGATTATTTTTTTTCTATTTTTTTCCTTTTAATCAAATCTAATCAAGGAGTTTGCCAGTCCCGCAACATCCGTTATTGCATCTTAACAAACTTCAACAATTTTTAATTTCTTGACTAAATTTTTCTTTTCTTCTTAAAATCGCAACTTAATTCTTGCTTACATAACAGTTTTAAGTAGAAGGCCATTCGCAATGCATAAATATTTACAAACACGAATGAAATGAAATAAGCGAGAACCAAATCCACTTATATCCAGCTCATTCCAAAAAAGGAAAAAGATTTTGATGAGGTTGGTGTTGGACAGTTTTCTGGATTAGTTGATCATCAAGAACAACGCACAGGACAGCATCATGCCTACGATCTGTAGGAAGAAAAAGAAGAAAAAAAAATTATAAACGCTTGCTTAACAGGGTGTTCAAAAAGTTTGAAAATGGACAAATATTTGAAGAAATTCACATCAGACCAAAAATCTAAACTTGTGAGATAATTTTAAACGATGCAATCATTGACGTCAAAAATCCAATCCTGTGCCAACCTGTCAACTAGTGCTAATTTAATTTGAGAAATATTGGTGCAAAATTACACTAGTACTAATTAAATTTGAGAAATATTGGTGCAAAATTACACTAGCACTAATTAAATTTGAGAAATATTGGTGCAAAATTACACTAGTACTAATTTAATTTGAGAAATATTGATGCAAAATTTAAGTAATTTTTCCGTCGTATTAACCCTTTGACGCAGATGGGACACCGGTGTCCCGTTTGTGTATTTTTTGACTCTGTAACTACAAGCAAAAACATTTTATGAAATTTTTTGAATATGAGAAGGCAGACAAATAGTTAGTACAAAAATCTATTAGATTACAGGAATTATATTTGTACTAAAATATATAACCCCATCAGATCTTAACAAGATGTTCAAAAAGTTTGAAAACAGACAAATATTTGAAGAAATTCCCGTCAGATATAAAATATCTAAACTTGTGAGATATTTTTAAAGGATGCAATCATTGACATCAGAAATCCAACCCTGTACTAACCTGTCAACTAGTACTAATTTAATTTGAGAAATATTGATGCAAAATTCAAGTAACTTTTCAATCGTATTAACCCTTTGACACAAATAGGAAACCAGTGTCTATTTTATATATGTTTTTGAAGTAACTACAAACAAACATGCATTATAAAATTTTTTAATAGTGAATCACCATTCTAATACTTACTATAAAAAAATCTATTAAATCATCGGAATTATATTTGTACTAAAGTATAAAATCTAAAGAAAGTAGTTTGAAAATTATTTCTTCATTCATATTCAAATATTTATCCATAATTGATTTTGTAATGTAAAGAAATTTCAGTGATGAATAATCTGTAATAATAATTGATGGTCTTAAATCTAAATAGCTGCAATTAAGTACAAATTCGAAAAATTATTTTTTGAAAGGGAATCATGTTTGGAAGATTTTATTTTTTATTTAGAAAAAGACAACGGTGTTTTATGTTGTATTTCATAACTATGGAATTGTTAAATTATATTATAAATTGTTAAATAATGTAATTAAATATTATAAAATTATTAAATAATGTTATTAAATATAATTATATCATTAAATATAATTAAATTATTAAATAGCAAAATGCTAAGTATAATATTTTTCACTTATATTCACCAAAATCCATACAAAATAATAGAAAAAGTAAAATATGATTTAAAAAAAACCGCGTCAAAGGGTTAAATTTTTTTTTTTTTATCATAGTGGTTGAAATGAATTTTAGTCTGACGAGCGGTGCAGGGAAGAAAAAAAATCGCTCTCTTTGATGAAGGAAAAAACGCTTTTACACTTTATCTCATGTAACTCAATTTATCGTATATCTTACGAGATAATATATAATGTCTCTTAAGACTAATAATATTGTTCAATACTATAAGCTAACAATGGTTATTTGCTTTGATGGCTAAGAGCAAACATACGACAGCAAATGGTTAACCATTTTAAGCAGAATTGTTATTAAAAATACATTTTTACACTTTATTTTTTTAATTTTGCATTAAATAGTATATTTAACATTCTAATCATTTCTTTCGTCTCATCCTATAACTTATATAGGGCTCATTTTTAAAGAATTATTTTTTAAATTTGCTTTTATTTGCAGTTATTTTGATCCAAGAGAAACAGTTATTCATCATTGAAATTTCTTTAATTTGCAAAATCAATTATTGATTAATTTTTGAACATGAATGCAGAAATTTTTTTCAAACTACTTTCTTTAGATCTCATATTTAAGAACAAATATAATTCTGATAGATTTTTTATAGTAACTATTAGACTGATTTGTATAATTAGAAAAACACTAAAATGTATTTTTGCATGCAATCAGAGCTTCAGAAAAAAATATATAAAATGGACAGTGGTGTCTTATCGGCCTCGAAGGATTAATTAAATGAATGAAGTTTTGAAAAAAAGCAGGAGAATAATATTTCAGTCATTAAAAAAATATGTGACATAGTAACTTTTCAATTTTTATATGTATGGGAATACATAGGGATTATATGTAGAATAATATATACAGAAAAAAGAATTCTGTGTCTAGCCAGACCCCGTTGAAATGTTCCAGGTTTCTGGACATGAATCCATTTATATCTTTAAATGCATTTATTCTCATAGCGTACTATTCGTCACTTAGGTTTCTCTCAGTTTTCCTCTGGTCAAAAATAAAATTTGGTATGCTTATGATCTACCTTTACAATATAATTATAGAAAATAAATGCATGGTTGTAATTTAAAAAAAAAATAGACTATTTTAGAATGGAGCTAGCAAATCTCAATTTATATTTTTTAATAAATATTGATAGTTAAATAGGAAATGCAGAATCCACCATCCTTGATATTTACTTTCGGATTTTTTGATCAAAAGGAAGGTAAAGAAGTATACACATTATTGGTAGAAGATTAATGTTTACGCGATTAGAAAACGAAATCATTGTAAAAAAAAATGAAGTATCATTTAGAAGAAAGCGATATAAAAATAATTATAGTCTGCTTAAGTCTCAGAGAAAGAAAGAATAGGTGAAAAGCGATTATTAAAAAACCATTTCTGTAATAAAACTGGTCTTGAGGCTTTGTTAACATCGCCTTCTTCAATAGTGATTCACCATATTTTAATGAGGTGTATACTTCGTTTTAATATTAGCTCATGAAATCAAATATGAGTACTTTTTTTTAAATTTCATCTGTGAAAGGGTTTCTAAACACATGCACTATGAGCAGTTGTAACGGAATATATTGTGGAAATTAATAATTGAAAAAAAACTAATAACTATACGTACCAGCACGCAGGAAATTCCTATTCCTATTCCGCCTAATATAAGAGCATGATCTTTTACAAAGTCTTTCATTTTCATATAACAATCCTGAAATAAAATTTACAGAATTATTTCAGAAAGATTAAAAGTAAGTCAGGAATGGATAGTAAACTAGACTTAACAAGATTCTAAAACTGGAACGGAATCTCGAAAATTTCCGGTGTTATTCCTACTCATATGTTTGTGAGTTGATGTGTGAAAGGGCTTGATGAAAGAAAGTTTTAATATTATGATTTATTTCAATTTATAATTAATAAAATTTTCTTGGATTTTATCAATTCTAAAAGGTCGTGAATAATGATGATTTAAGGAAATCTAATGGAACGGGTAGCCTCTGGTAGGAAGGGCGTTGGACCCATGTCTAAGAGGTCATGAGTTCAATCCCCACCTTCCGAAGACTCTTCGTGTAGTAAATGGTGACTGATACACGTTCAATCCCCACCTTCCGAAGACTCTTCGTGTAGTAAATGGTGACTGATACACGTTAAATCTATCAGATCACGAAGTCCTCCAAGTTCCTATAACAAATCAATACCACTGGGAGTACTGAATTGGAAATTGATCGATCTCTGATTCAGGACAAAATTACGATCTGTGGATGAATAAATGAATGTATGAATGGGTTTGCCATCTGAATGGGTTGTGACGTGTGTGTAGCTGAAGTCGTATTCTTGGTCATAGATGGTACCACTTAAAAACAAGAAACGCACCTTCTGACTTAAACTTGCTGCGTTTCAACAAACAGGCTTGTTGATTTTGGCAAATGGCATTAGAGACAACAACAACAGGAAACCGACTCAAGGTAGCGTCATAAATCATTAATAACTCTGTAAGGGTTACCACGTTTTGAGTTTTATCAGTTTTTTTAAACGTTTTCAGCTTAGTTAAATAGATTTGGAAGTCGATGGTAAATATAGCATAAGTAATATAATAAAATAACACTTGTCAAATACCAGCAGGTCTGTTTGGTGAAACCAAGCGAATTCAAGGCAGATGGCGTGTTTCTTGTTTTTCAGCCCCATACCCTCTATGGCCAAGAATATGACTATCACACGTCACATCCCGTTTTAAAGGTTGGAACCATTCATATACTTCATTCATCCACAGATCGTAATTTTGATCTTGATCAAACAAAGATCAATTTCCAATTCAGTACCCCGGGAAGTATTGATTTTTAAATGGGAAATTAGAGGACTTTGTGACCCGGAAAATTTAACGTACACCAGTCACCATTTACTTCATGGAGAGTCTTCAGCCGACGGGAATCGTACTCACAACCTTGGACACGGGTCCTACGATCCAAACAGGCTTATAATTAACAGTCTTAGCAGGTTTCTAATAATGATCCGTCTAAGTCATATAATAAACAGTACAAGTACCATGACAGTATAGGATGGTGTTTTTTTTCTTGCTTAGACACCCAAAAGAAAAGAAGAAAAAACAGACGTAGTAACCTGGAAGTCTTATAACAAATTTTAACCGCTAGCACCAACTCAGCTTAGGTTTACATGATTAAGCAGAATTCTTTTAATTTAGACCTATTTTTTCTTTAAAAAAACAAACTTTAATTCATTATACTGCTTAAAAGTAAAACATTTTAAAAATGAAAGTATAAATGCCAGCTTAAAAGGGATAAGTGCAGATAAAAATTATACTTAAAAATGTAAGATTGCCTGTCGTCTACAAACCTGCAATTAAAAAGCCTTGGCACTATCGTTATAAGTACTTTTACCCCCAAAATGACATTAAATTAAACTTTCCCTTAGTATTGTTTCCTTTTTAGTACTTTACAAGTTTTCTTTTAATGACAGCACAATACACTGAAATATCTTATTAACTATATATGCACATTGCCGCTTGCTAAACCAGGAATAATTTCAAGAATAATGTGATGAAAATGTGTCATAAGGGCTATTTAAATATTACATAAACATGCTTTTGTTTTCTTTAGCAATTTACAATCTCCTTATAAGCAAAAGTAAACCAAAAACTCACCCCTCATATGCTTACGTAAGAAAATCGAAACTTTCCTTGTTTTGACTTTAATTTCGAATTTTATTCAGGTTCATTCTAAGCAAAATCAACCAATCGTAGCTGTCATGTCACAGATTTTCATACAAATTATTTTAAGAAATGTTCTTGATGAAAATCGGATAAAATATATCTTTCAGACATTTTTGATCAAAGCTACGTTTAGGGAGCCATTTTGGGGTAGACTATATTTGAGGGTGCCCCTTGATTTTCGCCAAGTTGTGATCGAGGTTGATCCCCAAGCTGGGCGATGTTGAAGCCTAATCGTGATTCTGATTGGTTTAGATTTTAGCGTTATTTTTAAATGTTCAACGGTATATGTAATTTCAGAGGTTCGTTAGTTCTATGTTGGATACTAGCTGATAAGGTTACTTTTGCTCCTGGTCAATAAGATCAAAGGTATGTGGGCAGTCATAAAAAGGGACTTTAGAAAAAAATGTCACCTTCAGTCCGGTACCACAGACGCCATTTTCGATTCGTATATCGCCGAATTTATGTGGCGATGGAGGTACACAGATTCTATTCATGATAAATTTAGACAGTATCTAACTGCTATTAGACAATTCTGTGCATCTACATCTGAGAATTTTTAAGCTTAATGAAGAAGTGAGTCGCCTACTCCATTAATTTTTGTTTCGATTCAAAATGCATTTTATTGAAGTTATACTTCTTATGCGACTTCCAACAAGGTTGCGTTAAACGTTTAACGCTACATTTTTATTGGCCGGGAAATCACGTGGTAGGATCTAGTTTTCCCTCATTCATTTCCTTATTGTTTTGGTTCTCACTAGCATAAAAGTATTGTTTTTCTATAAATATTTTTTTAGTTTGTTTTGATGCACATATAATTTACTAGGGTAGTATTTTTTTATTTTCAAATTTAGTGGATAACAATTGTAAAAAATGAGTGAAAACAATCCCACGGACAATGCGACGGATTTAAGGTTATGTCAAGGTACGTCTCTTGTGAATATCAATTGATTGTTAGGTTTTCTCTTCTGAAAATACGTTATGACGTATTCACATACATTATTAATACAAATACATTTTCCAGGGCGAGACGATAAGGCAACCACAAGCACTTCAACTGGTTCAAGAGGTTCACGAGGGAAAAATGCACAATATTACCGTGATTACAGAGCACGGAAGCGAACGGAGCAGGAAAAAGAGTCGTTGAATAGAACTAGTGATCCTTCTACGACTGCTGATTCTTCTACAATTAACGTCGCAGGTTGCGAAGTTTAACTTCTTCCTCGCGGAGGGACTCCACGCACTATTTTTTGGGTTTATTAATTTTGCTTATATTTGGGTTTATTATAAAGTTTGGCCGATGTTTTGTTGAAATTTTCCAACGTTTTGTTGAAATATCATTATGTTTTGGCAGCAATTCATGTTACCACGCCAAACATAAGTCACCAATTTTGCCAAGGGGCACTCTCAAGTATATTTTTACCCTATTTTGAAAAATGAATCAATATTGGCGCTATTTACCTCAGTGAAAGCATCGCCACCCCAAGGAGAAATCTGGCAGTTGCGAATGCTGCTCTGGTCCTTTTGCCTGCAGCAGGATTCTGGTACTCGCTTGTTACCACTAAACTCTTTATTCTTTTTCGACCAAATTTCATAACTAGCATCTTGTTCCTGTATCATACCGCAACATTTGAACTGCAACAAAATATCAGAAATTGAGCAATAAAATATTAGAATAAAATATTGAACTATAGCAGTATCGTTTTACGCTGCTGCCTAACACAAGAGAATCCACGCGCAAATATTTTCTGGGATATTATCTCGAAATAAATCTGTAATAATTAAATGAAGTTGTGGTAGTCTGTCTGTCTGTTTGCCGCTTTTATAACTCCATAAGAGTTTACGCTAGCTTTCTGAAATTTAAAGTGCGCCAAAGGGTTATTTTTAGCTTTGCTCCTAAACTTCGCTTGAAAACTCAGATTATTCGAGATTGACATTTGAAAAATGGATCATCTTTACATTAATCATTGTTTTAAATATAGGAGGTTTTATTTGTTTTTTCAAATATTTTAAAGATAATATAATTGATATCTTCCAGCTTTAGCTTTCATTATTGAAAAAAGGAAGAGTTTTTTTTGCACGTTTTTTAGTAATTAAATTATTTATTATTCGTTACGTCAGATGAAAAAAAACGATCCATGCAAACGTGGTAACATGCCCGGACTACTCTACCAAATTAGCATTTCTAACGTTATTTGAAAAGATACGTATTAATTTATCTCATAGTTATAGTTTTAAAATGTGTTTCTGTAAAAGTAAATTTATAGTCAATGGTAATAGAGATCTCCAAGCTAGAGGCTGAACCATCACTGAGTAGAATAAATCGATTGCCGTTTGCACCATTCCTATTGGATGATTCTCATTAACATCTCAATAGTAACGTGTTCCTATTGGTCGCTATCTGTAAGTCATTGATCAGTGTTGGATTTCCAGTGGACAGGTAAGTTAAGTGAGGTCAGCTTAGACATCTCTATCGAAATAAAAAATTTAAGTTGCATACTAAAAAAAAAATTAATGAAGAAATGTGTTAGTAATTCGTTAAAAAGATTTCGTAAGAAATCGCTAAACTATAATTGACACTATGAATACTTAGTTTTGGTAATAAGTACTAGTACTACTGGTATCATGGTAAATGGTACAGTTTAAATAGATAACAACTATACTAATAGAGGCACAATGCATTCTATTAGTATATTTGGTATCTATTAAAATATTGAATCTTTATTTTTTATAGAATGCACTAATAAAAGCATGTTTTACTCTGTCTAATAACGCAAAGTTACCAGAAAAGATAGCAAAAAATGATAAATAAGTAAATAAAATGGAATTATTTCAGTTTTATTAATAGTATTGTGTTTCAGCTTAACACATGATTTAAGTGTTACTTGGTAATGATTTATTATTTACAGCTAGTCTACAGCTAGTCCTAAATAAAGCATCATAGATATCAAGTCAATGAGTATAGTATAAGATATCAATATACAGTTGGATAAAAAGGTTTTAAAATAAAAACAAAAAGAAGAAACATGATTATTTACGTATTCCTGAACTGAGTCCCAGGCATCTGTGACGGCTGTCTCATTTCTATAGAGGGGTATGGACATTATCATCTCCTGATTCATCTGCTTCTCCACCTACAGGGAGAAATTGGAATTAAAAAAATAAAAATCAAGTTAAATAACTCAACATATATTATATAAAATGGTTTGAAAATAAATACAGGATGATTTTGGAAATAAAGGGATGATTATATGATGATTGGATCCAACTCGACTCAGAGGTCAAGGCACTGAACTGTCATCGTGAAGAACTGGGGTTCGATCCCCAGTGGCGGCTAGGAGTCCATCATCGATGGTTTCCTGTCCGTAATGCTGACAACATTATGTTGTTTGTCAAGAAATTATGGAGCCTAAACCTCCGTGACCTCCCTGGTCCCCATCAGGTTTTTATGTGAATGCTTTACTTTACGTGATGATTATTTAGGTTTAGGAAATAAATATGGATTTCGCTCATGTGAAAATTCTTTTTACTACGGACATAAAAAGTACTATTAAGATCTGTGAGTCTTGCTTAAATCATATTAACGTACGTTCTCTAGTAAGCTTCAGTCCTACCTCTCATTTCTATTGCGCTTGTGAATGTATCTTGTCTCAGTTTGTCTTCTTCGGCCACCGCCACTCCTCGGCTTCCAAGGTTCCTCTTCTTGTTTTTTTTAAAATTAATTTTCTTTCCTTTTCATCGTTAGTCAACTGTGTTCTTTTCTTATTTCTAACTTGTTTCGGTTTTGATTTTTTCACTTATTATGGCCCAAACAAGGAGTGTCATTTTCGAGCACTTGCATCGAATTTTTTTAAATTTCAGTTTTGAAGCGAAAATAAATTTCTTTCTTTAAATACTTACAGTATTGTTAATTTACAAATTATTGTTAATTCAGTTAATGGGCATTTCACAATATATTTTATCGAAAAAACAAATTCGTCACAATATAATTTATTACATAAATGAACCCTTCACAAAATATTTTATCATAAAATCGGATCCTTCACAAAATATTTTATCATAAAATCGGATCCTTCATAAAATATTTTATCGCAAAACAGACCCCTCACAAAACATTTTATCGCGAAAATGAACTCTACACAAAACTTTTGTTTTGAAAAACTGAGTCAATGACCTCTTTAATTCATAATTTTGAAACTCCTTAAAATGGATGTTGGTATTTTTTTTCCTCAGAAAACATACCCTCATTTTCCCATACTCAAAATATTATTAGTAGATTTTTCTTACTTTTCCAAAAAATGGGTCTTTTTACAAAAAGTGTGGAATAATCGAATATTCTAATTTGAAAACTAATTTTACATCGATTCACAAAGAAAAAATCATCGTAAATCTCGATAAAATTTCAACTAAACATATAATTTGAAATAGAATTTTTAGAAGTTGTTTTTAAAAAGAAATGAGGAAAAATATTTTCATTTTCTTCTTTAAAATGTGCATTTTGATTATTTTTTAGCCAGTAAAACGCTTAAAGATATCGACTAAAAATACTTCATGAAAACGATATTTAAGATATACAAAAAAATTTTTTTTTGTCTGTCTTCTTTCAATATTAAAACTGTTTATTGAATACCCTTCATTATATAAATTTTTAAGTAAATTTACCGCAAAAATGTTTTTTTTTTGTTAGTTTAAATAACAATATTACCATAAATAAGGCAATATGAATTATTTAATCATATATAACATTCAGATTTTGTTCGTAATACATATGTTCTCCTTTCATATGCATCTTAGAGACAAAAAAGCCTAGACATTAAAGGTTGTATAGGGTAAACCAACCAGTGAAGGAACACTAATCAGTGAAGGAACATTTCTCATATATTGATTAAAAATAAGAATTTGAAAGTTTTTCTTTAGATTGATTGGTAAAAAAGCTTACTGCCAAACAATAGGAAGTCATCTAGCAATGTTTTGGATTACCTGGTCCAATAGACTTCGCTGGAAAAATTTTTGAATTTGTTATTATCTCTGCAACACCTTATTTCTTTGAAAAAATTATAATGTGAGTGTTTGCATGCATATGTTTGAAGTGGAATTAATTGAATGTAATAGTTTTATTTTTCTTACTGTGAAAAAGAGAATTCAAAATATAGTTATTGAAGTTACGTTTTATTTTTTTTTCAAGCACCATAGCATAATAAAGTACTGAGATAAGGGGGTGTTTATTCACTGGATCACCAAACGATGAAAAACCAGTGAAGGAACAAGCGTTCCTTTACTGGGTTTTTTTCTAAGTTAATGAAATAAAAGATAAACTTTAATTTTCTTGTACCTTTAGTGATGTTCCGCATCAAAAGTATGTTAAAAATACGAAAAACAACTTTTAACCAGTGAGGGAACAGGCATGTTCCTTTACTGGGCATATATTTCGCAGTGGATGAACAGTATGTATTAATATGTTAACACTTTAATTTTCAATTCATGACTACAAAAAAGAAAGTTAACATTTTTCAAGTATTTATATGTTATAATTTCAAGAATAGGCTTGTTTTTAAATATTTGTATGGCTTATAAATTCATAAAGAGCATTAAAAATAACCAAAATTAGGTGTTCCTTTACTGGGTGTTTATTCACTGGTAAAAGCTGTTCCTTCACTGGGTCTTCTTACTACTTGTTATTTGAACCTCCAAAACTTTAAAACAATATTATGTAAGTTCTCTGCAATTTTTTTACATGATTTGCAATTAGTAGCAAATATGTTGACACTGTCATTTTACTGAAATTACGAATTTTGAAATTAATAAGATTTCTTAAAAGGCAAGCGAAGCTTAAGTGTTCCTTCACTGGTTAGTTTACCCTATTATCATTTAAGCGAAAAATTAACAGAAATACGAACATTATCAAAAGCTGAAAACACTGAAGCCCGTTTAGTTGTAGGAGAAAAACAGAGAAGAAATTAAAAATGAGAACTGGAAATTCTTCAGAGTTTTAGTACTCAATTAAACCGGTTTTGATGTTTTTAATACCATCTTTTTCTCACTTATGAATTTTTTGCGACCCTTAATATCTATATTTTATTTTCATATTTGATAAGAATTTAAAAAATAAAATACTTTAAGGCAGTTTTATAGAAAAATCAGCAGCATAATATTGAAATACGGTACAATAAAAAATCTTAAATCTTACCTCGTTTCTGAAGACGTAGCCTAAAATTCCGCCTACTAGCATTATGATGAATATCATGAAGAGAATGATGAAAAACTAAAAAAGAAAGAAATTATAACATATTATACAGTTGAGTTGGGCCTTACACAGCGTTGAGTTTCGTGGTATTAAGTTGAGTTTCAGCACAGTTCAATTGTACTTAAACTCTACAGCATGTTTCACCTAAATAAAGCTACTTTGATTTTGAATCATAACTGGATACAAAGAAAACAACACGATTTCGAACCAAATATATATAAATTACAAAAGTCTATATCTAAACACATATTTACATGGAGCACAGAGGTGAAATGTAAATAGACCATGCATATCACCATAATTTTTGTCCTCATAATTAAACCACATGACTGTAGCGTTAATCAAGAGAGAACTTTCTAACTTCCGTTTCTCCTCGTTATTTTAATGGAAGAATATCGCTGCTTTAATTTCAAAGTCTAAAATCTTAAAATATGGTGGTTTACCGTATAGATTTTGGTTGTGCAAAAAATTTGTTAAAGGACAAACTTAAACATTTAATAGGTAAGTTTTGTCTCTTTACGGATTTAAAATGATTGTATTTACTATATAAGTGAACTTTTAGCAAATGCACCTTTTCCTTAAAACATCATATGAATCCCAATTATTCCATTTTATTCATTCCAAAATCCAAATTTATAATTTTAAAACTACCTTACAAGTAAAAATAAACGAATAAGAACACAATGCAACCACAAAAAAAATGATAATATAGAATTATTTATTATTAATGCATTTTTCTTTAATTTTAATGCTAAGAAGTCATTGTTGTTTCTTTCTTCGTTTATTTACAATGTATTTTTTTTACTCTCTATAATTGCTTTTAAAAAAAATAATTTTTCAATTTATTTTATTTTATTTTAGCAGCTTGCATTGAATTTACTTAGTTCATAAAATATATTTGCTCACAAAGCAGATTATAAAAGAACAATTGGATTAACAGAACAAAGTTAACTCTTAATTTATACGTTCGTTAATGAAATCGTCAGATCTTTTTAAACTGCAATAATACATGAAAAAAATAAAAAAAACTAGCAGTGATATTAAAGCTGGTTAAACTTAATAACACAGGGGTAAAGTTTAAATAAAATCGTGAATTTTCAAAGAGTGAAGCGAATTTTAAAGTGATGCAGCTTTTTTTTTGTTCCTAAATTTTTATTTTATTTTTCGACGACTTTTTGACTTGTCTAAAATGGTTTATCGTAAAGGCTTTTAAAAATTCCAAATATTTATCAGTTATTTGTATAAATTTTCTGTTTCGTCAGTATTCGCGATCGCAACGAACTATAGGGGGCGTTGTTGTATGAGACGCTTACCTGCGATTTCCATATGAACCGTCATTCAGTTACTCTGGAGACGTCGTTAATGTAGCGTGTAGCATTGCAACGTTCCTTCTTTAATGTGGCTTATTAAATTTAAAAAAGAAAAATGCTTGATCTTCTTTCTTGTACAACCGAAAACAAAATGGTATCTCTTTTTATTAGAGAAGGAATATCCAAAACACATCGGAAAAATATTTGTACATTAACAGAAAAAAATATGTATATTCTTATAAGAGTTAAAACCTAATGCCCGAGAAATAGTATTACTAAATTTAATGATATAACATGAAAGGCCCATTTAAACTTTACATTCTATAGTTTTAAGAATCATATTAGTTCAAAAATTAAAATGAACAAAAAGTATACATAAGCCTCATAATTTTATGAAATTTAATTTTGTAAACAACGTTTTTTGACAACAATTTTTATCAAAAAATTTCAAGTTTCAATAAAAATCATTATTTAGAAACTAAGAAACGTAAAATAAAGAATGCTGACGAAAAAAAAAAAAAAAAAAAAAAAAAAAAAACAATTCTTTTTTGTCGCCATTTTTAGTGCTACGAATATTCGTCTTTGGGATTTGCCAAAAACAAAACAAGATGCAATTTTATTTTTTCAGGAGGGAAATATTTTACCGAAAAAACGAAAATGTACCAATTCCCACAACATAAAACTTTATCTTGGCAAACGTACGTTTTGGAAATGTTATTTCATTTGGAATCTTATTCATCAGAGTTCATATGGCGATATGATTGTTTTGAATCTATGCTAAACTCTATATCGGCTCATTTTCCACCGAAATCCAATTAACTATTTTGATTTTAAATAAAGTGTTTTATTTTATGAACTGTCGCAAAAATTTTAAGTGTAGATTGGCGGCACTTAAAAACCGCCAAATCTGTAGCGGCGGTGGCGTTAATACGTCGTAAGTACCGAATTTTTATTCCATACTTTTCTGAATCATATTATTTCAAACATTGGAATATACAAGAAGTATACATAAACACATAATGTTATACCATTTAATTTTTCAAAAGTATTTTGAGAACAATTTTTATCAAAAAATTATAAACTAAAAAACGGAAAATAAAGAATTCTTAGGATAAAAAAAACGATTTTAAGAATTATTAACATTGAAATAAAAACTTTCATATTGTTTCTTTTTTTATTATTCTTATAGTTCTTAATCAGACGTAAAAAACCATTCTGTAGAGAACCATCATCAAATGAAAAAAAAATATTTACAAGCAAATTTTTTATTGTAAAAATCATTGCACTTACCTGATTTATGATTCCCGGAGAATTCCAAAATGATAAGTTCCTTGTTTGAAAACTTTATTCTCAAATAATAGATACATAGTTTATACCTTCATTACTTTTAGATAACATACTACACAGCAAAATTTTATAATTGATATGAATTTGAATATGTAGCTAAAAACAGAATAGCTGAATTCTAGTTGAACTTATTCTTTCAAAATTAAAAAAAACTTACCAAGAAAACGATTTAAATTAATTAAGAATCAGCACAAATGGCACTATTTCAAGTAACTTGGATAATTTTTTATTGTTGTTTTCCGAATTATATGGATACAGAAATATATACTATTCTATAACGAAGAAGAATATGCTATAACTATTACAATTCTGTATGTTCTGAATTCATATTTATTCACTGGAATGACGAAAGCAATGTTGACTTCACTTTAATTCGTAATGAATTGAAGACAGAAGAAATGCATTTTACCTTAATACACACATCTGTAACAGTATCCGAAATCGGAAGTCATCAGTTGCAAGTTTGTTGATAATAGAAATTAAAAATTATTGAGGAATTTTTCTTCAAATGTTTGGCGTGTTCTGTTCCTGAAAGATTTACTAATATTCTGGAGATTTTTTTCAAGTTCTTCGGCCTTTTCCTTAGGGAAATTTTGTTTCTTATTTGCTGCTAAAAAATGGCGTCTGATTCAGTCAATGACTTTGATGGAACTAAATGAAAACGTGATAAATTAATGCCCGATATTTACAGGCTCCCGCTAGACGGCGTACTCGAGCGTTGCGATCGCGAATTATGTGGTGAAGACAATGTTGGGTGATTTGTTTTTTTGGCAATATTATGCTTGCCTTCATGGCTAATGGGATCATTTGAATCAATTTTCATGCTTTAGGAATAAAAAGTATAACAAAACAAGGTAAACAAAAGTACACACAAAACAAGGTGAAAAAAAAGTATACACAAAACAAGGTAAATAAAAGTATACACAAAACAAAGTAAAAAAAAGTACACACAAAACAAGGTAAAAAAAAAGTATACACAAAACAAGGTAAAAAAAAGTACACACAAAACAAGGTAAAAAAAAGTATACACAAAACAAGGTAAAAAAAAGTATACACAAAACGAGGAAATAAACAAAAACCCTATCAAATTTTAAGGAATCACTAGTGTGAAAAGCGAAACTGGAATCATGAAAACCTGTTTAAATGCCGGTGGAAACAGAAAGGAATCGAAAGTTAATTTTTAGAACCACCAGCAAGTTTTATCAAGCAATCAAATTGGTTTGATGTTTTTCATATAACCTTTATCAATACTGATTTGATACATTTCGATAACAATTTCGCTTCTTTCGCACTTAGATAGTAATTTGTGATTCCTAAGGAGTGTATTTTTTGAACAACATTTTTGAACAGGATTCCAAAAATATATGTTAAGGGCAGCGATTATGAAATATCTTGCATGTTTTTGTCAAAAACATTAAACAACACGTATTCATCTCTATAGTTTCTTTAATTAACCAATAAATTAAAACACAAAAAATGGAGTGTAGTACATACCGTAAGAAGCATGCATTTCACTTCTTTAATGGCTCCAAAACAACCCAGAAATGAGATAATCGTCACAATCACACCCGTGGCTATCAGAATTATGGCCGAACTGAGGTAGAGATCGGTACCCAGCAATCGTTCCATGAACGATCGATCTGCGATCGTCCATATCCCGACTGCGAAAACAGCAATTCCACATATCTGCAATCAAAAAAAAAATATATAATAAATTTAAAAAAAAAAAAAATACAAACTTAGAAAAGATGCGATGCGAAATACACAGATTGTCTAAAATACATGCCAATGATCAAATATTTCTTTATCGCAAATATTATAACGTGAAATTATTTCAAACGAAGTGATGCGAAATACTCAGATAGTCCAAAATATATGTCAATCATCAAATATCTCTAAATCAGAAATATTATATTGTGAAATATTTTCAAACGAAGTGATGCGAAATTCACAGATTGTCCAAAATATATGTCAATCATCAAATATTTCTAAATCGGAAATATTATAATGTGAAATTATTTCAAACGAAGTGATGCGAAATTCACAGATTGTCCAAAATACATGGCAATGATCAAATATTTCAAAATTGGAAATATTATATTGTGAAATATTTTCAAACTATGTGATGCGAAATACTCAGATTGTCCAAAATATATGTCAATCATCAAATATTTCTAAATCGGAAATATTATAATGTGAAATTATTTCAAACGAAGTGATGCGAAATACTCGGATTGTCCAAAATATATGTCAATCATCAAATATTTCTAAATCGGAAATATTAGAATGTGAAATTATTTCAAACGAAGTGATGCGAAATTCACAGATTGTCCAAAATACATGGCAGTGATCAAATATTTCAAAATTGAAAATATTATATTGTGAAATATTTTCTAACTATGTGATGCGAAATACTCAGATTGTCCAAAATACATGACAATGATCAAATATTTCAAAATTGGAAATATTATATTGTGAAATATTTTCAAACGATGTGATGCGAAATACGCAGATTGTCCAAAATATATGTCAATCAGCAAATATTTCTAAATCGGAAGTATTATAATGTGAAATTATTTCAAACGATGTGATGCGAAATACACACAGTTTGTCTAAAATATATGCCAGTGATAAAATATTTCAGTATCGGAAATATTATAACGTGAAATATTTTCAAGCGATGTGGTGTGAAATACACAGATTGTCCAAAATACATGCCAATGATCAAATATTTCAAAATTGGAAATATTATATTGTGAAATTATTTCAAAATATGTGTTTGACGATATCAAATTTGACCCCAATTTCACCCTAGGAGTGGAACGGCGAGCACTTTTAAAAGTTTAATTAGTAATTTCTTCTAACAGATTTGGATTTTTAAGGAAAAAAAGTATCTCAATTTGACCTACAGGTGGAAAAAAACGTATACCAATATAAAAATTCATTTAATATTTTTTCTATACACCATGGGTATTCGGTATTCACTAATTAATTCCTCGAAAATAAAATGTTTATAACAGCAGGTAATAAAACGGAATGAGATGCTGTTTAAAAAATTTTTATTAAAAAATAGTGTTTTTCGCGAATTTTGAGCTCAATCCAATTTTTCAAACAAGCTTCTCCATATGTATCTATTTTTTTCATTGCCCATTTTCAACCGTATCCAGTTTTTTCAGTTTTTTTCGAAAGTGCACTTTTCTTTAAATATTTTTAGTTTGTAAAAGATATAATATGGACTAAAAATCACCTCATGAAAGTGATATTTCAGACATTCGAGAATATTCACGCGTTTTCTTAAAATTTTGAAATTATTTATTTAATATCTTTCGTAAATTATGCCAAGTAAGGCAAAAATAGATTTTTGTTTATTTAAATAACAATTTTACTATAAATAAGAAAACATTTTTTGTTATAACCGTCGCTGAACGGCCGACCCAATTTAAAGTTCACGACCGATGCTCACCTCCGTAGCCCTGTAATTTTGAACCCAATCCAGAAGACAAGGGTACTTCTAGATCAAACATTCTGAGAAATTTGCCTTTTTGGCGGACTTTCTTGATGGAACAAACCCGCTTTTGCGTTACATGGAGAGGAAAACCACGACGGGAAACCACCACCTCCCATGGTAAGCAAGACGACAAGGGGATTTTAACCTATTATACGTCTACCACTGAGTGTATTTTACTTCAGTACTGATGGTGTAAGCCGGAAGCAAAATTCGTATCAACAAGGCACTGTTGGGATTCGAACCTGGTTGACCTTATTAGGGACCGAATGCTCTATCCCCTTAGGCACAGCTGCTTGTTTTAAGTAATAGCTGATAATTTAATTAAAATTTAATGCGCTTGGTTTAACGGGAATTTCATTAAAAATACGCGCGGTGCTCAAGGTGTTAAGTATCTTTTTCGAAGTTTTTCTCCTAGGAAAAAAAAAAAAAACACCACAGTTATACTGTCTTTAACTCGAAACAATTCTATTAATTACAGACAATATACTCTTGTCGTAAAGAATTATTGTGGCCTTAGAATGGACTTAAATAAGTTGTTGAATTCTAACGGAAAAAAAACTGCCAATTTGTCGAGAGTTCTCCTATTTTATTGAAATCTTTAGAGTCAATGAATATTAACGCATTTTTTACCAGCATAATGAAACATTGAAGTAACTTTTCAAATATATAAATAAAAGAGTAGATCATTTCATTTTCACAAAACTATTATAAAATTACTATACTTCATATTTTGTGTTATTTTTTATAATTAGAATAGGGAACGCTGGTTAATTGTGGACAAAATTTAACAAAGTAGTCATAAATAAATGTAAAAAAAAAAATTATTGCAGCTATAATAAGAGTATATTATTTCTAATCATTTCGACAAGTTAGCTGTAAGGGTAATGCTCATAAATTTTTATTTAAATATAGGAAAAAGATAAATGGCAACGCTTGCAATCTTTGAAGACTCATCAATATAATGAAAAAAAAGACGGTAGGCTAGTTTACGAATGTTGAGTTTCAACGCCCAATTTGAGCTTTTCCTTAAATAAAGTTCTTCGACGAAATGTATGAAGTTGAAAACATCTACACCCTCAACATACTTAAAAGAAATGGTGTTTCAACTTTAATTACCTAGGTGGAGTTGAGTTACAAGAGAGGCCGATTTTGACAGATGAAGTCAATGCTAGCAAGCTTTGTATACTTTTTTTTCACAACAATTACCTTCAGATTTATTGGGGTACGCCTCTTAGTGCCTAACGTGTCAATTTTATAAGCTTATTTCCAGTTTCAAGAAGGTTAGAAATTAAAATTAGTTTTTGAAACCCAAGAATTTATGACTTTTACTCTTATACTCTATTTCCAAGCAGGATCAGAAAGATTTGTTTAAAAAAAAATTTTTTTTTTAATTTGAAATATGCTACCAGGGGTGTCAAACTCGCGGCCTGCGGGCCGCATGCGGCCCGAGATGAACATTTTTGTGGCCCAGTCAATACATCCGACGCTAAGTAAAAATAAATTAGAAATGCGAATTAGAAAGGAAACTAGCATATCAAATTATAATATACTTTATTTATAAACTATACGGATCATTTTAAATTGTACGCGCGAAAATGTAAAATTCTAATTGGTTTGCGGCACCTGCCATTCCAGGGATACTGCATCGTATCAAAAATACGCAGAAAAAATTTCAAATCTTAGAACGGAATTTGAAACAAGGCTTAATGATTTTAATTCCTCGGAAAACAAATTTTGTTTGTGTTCGTCGATTTTCTCAATAAATATAGACTCAGTAGTATGTAAATGGAAGTGATTGAGATTCAGTGCGACTCAAATTTGAAGGCAAAATTCATTGAAGTGGTTATGCCTGAATTTTACAAATATTTACCAGCAAGGTTTGAAAATACTAGAAAATTCGCATATGAAATTATTTCCATGTTTGGAAGTACTTATCAGTGCAAGCAATTATTTTCTGTTATGAATGGAAATAAATCTCCTGTCCGAAACCGTATTAATAACGCTCATGTTGGGTCAATTTTGAAGGTAGTCTCGGCCAAAAAAATTTCTCCCGAAATAGGAAAGATAGTAGCAGAGAAGAGATGTCAAGTATCAAACAATAATTTAACTTTATATATGTTTATTACAATGTACTATTCGAAATAAAAATATCTGTTTCTATGAACATTGATTTTTCTTTTTTTTTGCGGCCCACCTAAAGTTAAGCATTGTTTATTTGGCCCAAGTTAGCTTTTGAGTTTGACACCCCTGTGCTACAACAATAAAAACAATTGGATAACTGTAAGTGACGTCGTCGTGGGTAAATCTTGCCGATTCAAAATCCAATCAGGCTAAATTTTAGAACACATGTACAGCTGCTCCGACCATTGCTGGAGCAGTAGCAAAAATGTAAAATCAAGTGGTAAATAGTGTGAGAGAAAGATATGCAAACCCATTGACTTTTTAAAATTAAGTTTTGATTCTCATCAAAAGTGTATTACTCTGCTACATATGACATTGGATGCTAGGGATTTTACTTGGGATAATTGTGAGTACTAGGGATAACTTACACAAGTTGATAGTACTTACCAGTATGACACAGTTTGCTAGGAAAAGAGCATATTTCACTACTTTGGCAAACCCCTCCACCATTCTCGGCAGCTGCAAAGACAAGAACACTTGAATCAGAGGGACATACTATTTAGGGTGTTTTACTTTTGATTATAGAATAAAAGTTACATGTTTTTACTCTTGATATTTTACATTTGGTGACTAAGCAATAAATTGAAGTAATCGTTTGTATAAACTGGGCTGAGCAAACACAAAATGTATGCTAAAAACGCAGGGAGAATCTGACCCATGATCCGTCTACCACTGAGGATACTTTATGTCAGCCCTGTGGTCGGTGCGAGTCAGGTGCGGAATTCGAAAATCAGCCTTCACTGGGATTCGAACCCGGTTCACCTCATTGTGAGACGAGAGCTTTATCCCCTGAGCCACCACAGCTCAAGAGCAAGTTTTTTCTGTTTTTTTTTTTAATTACCGTCTATGAACAGCCAACCCAATTTTGAGTTTACGACTACTGATAACAAGCTTAATCCCGTCCCACCCCCGCAAGGGGGCACTCCGAAAGTTTGAAGTAAGCATAACAGTTCAATTACATGAGCAAACATATTCAAAATTTTCAAATTAGAGTTTTAACAAATAGGTAGAATATTAAATATGAAATCCAGAAAACAGTGCTACTTAGAAATAAAATAAATACAAACAAACATAATAAAGAAAATAAACAGTAACAATCAGAAGAGATATTGATGTCGTATCTTCAGTAGGGCTGCAAAGTTAATGAAAGGAAACAATTTCACAAGGAAAATATGGGATGTTTGTAACTCAGAATATAATTACAGCTGGCACAACACTACTAATATATATATAAACTCTAGGAACACAAGTGATTAAAATTTTCAAAATGAGGAATCACATTTGGGCAGAGATTGACAAAAGCATGAAACTAAAGCACAAAAATCATTTTAAGAGAAAATTCAAGTAAAAATCAAACCATAACAGGTAAATCAATAAGCCGTGATTTAAAGTGTATCATTCCTAACAATAGGCGGCAAAAGGCCATCAGGACTCAGGGAGGTGCCTTGTTACTAAACAATTTTCTTATTATTTCCTCAATTCCCTTTTTTACGACTACTGATGTTCAACTCCATAACCTTATAATTTTGAACCCAATCCAAAAGGCAAGGGAACTCCTGGATCGAGTATTGGGAGAAATTTGCCTTCGTGGAGGACTTTTTGATGGAGCTAACTCGCATTTGCGTTACATAGAGAGGAAGACCACGAGAACCTCCCACGGTTAGCCTGACGGCAAGCCGGTAGACGGCCTAACCCATGATCCGTCTACAATTGAGGATATTTCACGTCAGCACTGTGGTCGGTGCGAGCCGGATGCTGAATTCGTATTAACTGGGAGACACAGCTCAAGAGCAAGCTTTTGACATTTTTGCTCCTATCATATGAAGCATGCACAAACAATATGTAAAACCAGTAGACAGTACTAAAATACTCGTTAATTTAAAATGCCCCCCCCTTCAGCGATGCGCAAATGATATGCTAAAAGAGCAGATTCATGGCTATAGTTCTTATTTAATATATACTCTCAATATAGTTTATTGTATTGACACATATTTAGTTGCTGATTCTAAAGGAAAAAATTTAAAACTTATTTTGTTCCGTTATTATTGCAACTATAACTACAATTTATTTTTTAAATTACCATTTTATTTTACGTTAATATAGATTTTTATATTTTTTCCACCAATAAGATCATTTAGTAATAGAGCGAAAAGCTGACTCTCAATAGTCTCTCTTTATTAAAAAAAATGACCTCTTCTTCTGGGTGCCTGAATTTACGTCATATTTTGTTTTGCAGCGTGATAAGTATAAGACTATTAAAATTATGATAGGGTTTAGAAAAATGCACAGGAAGTACAACAGAATAAATAATTTATCATTTGACAACACTTAGCAAAAAATACCATGTGGGCCGCTTTGCAGTCCGCACAAATGCAACTAAAAAAGTTGAAATTCATAAAAGTTAGTCATTTTTTTGTAAAGTTAACGCTTGTTTTTTTTAGAATTTTAATTTTTCTCAGAAATTATTTTAATTTTTAATACGTTTTTCGCGATTTTTTGTTTTTTGCAGCCTGTTTACGCTTTGTTGTACGAAACTTTATCTATCTCCAGGTTTTTTTTTTTATATTTAAGCTCATGCTTGAGATCATGTCAAAAAAAAAACAAAGAAAATGATAAGATGCCAGAGAGATAAAAACCATTTCCTATTAGAACTATCATAATGATATAAGTTCCGTTAACGAGTAAAATTAGTTTTTTCCCCCATCTTATTTAGTCACACAGTGAAACTTTTTTATTTAGGTATTTTGTTTCGTTTTTAAATCCGAGCAATCGTACATTTCGCCACAAATACCATATTAACAAAAAGTTCTTGCACTAAACTATAATATTTATGTAGTTTATAAACAAAATGATATTTGTTTTAGCGGAAAACGTCGATTGTAAGGGGGAGGGGGGCAATGACGAATGAGAGCAATCACGGGGGTTGGAGAGTAAAGCCCCGTGCTTTACAATTTTTTATTCATAATTTTAAGTACATATGTTCACAGAGCATGGTTTCCATAAAATTTATTCTAAAAGTAATAATAATTTATTCAATTTATTTATTGTAAATAAGTCAGATACCGTTTTAAACATGTCATGAAAAGTGTGATACGTTGTGTGATTACTTTATAAAAAAAAAGAACATCGCTTTTAGTTTTAAGGCTTCAATTTGGAATGATAATCAAAATCAAAAAAGTAATAACAATGGCAGAGAATAATATTATGAAAAGATAATTAAATATTAATAATTATTAAATATTAATAATTATTAAATATTAATAATTATTAAATAATAATAATTACATATTAATAATGATTAAATATTAATAATTACATATTATAACTATTAAATATTAATATTTATTAAATATTAGTTAATTAAATATGAGTAGATATTACACGTGAATTCCGTTAAATAAGAGAAAAAAAATATGTAAACGCTCTATAATTATCATAACAACAGTTATGAATTTTATGCTGCTGGCAACCAATGAAATATGTAATTTTCCATGAAGAACCATACCACGTGATTTATCTGGCTAATTAGAATTAACCGACAACAATTAAGAACAGTTTTAGACCGTTTTCTCGCTAAGTTATATAGAGATGTAAATTTAGAAAAAGAATAAGGTTTCAGTGTGCAATTCTTGTTTAATTATAGGGAAATATTTTTTTACTGTACGGACATTGTCCGCTATTTGTAAAGATATACTCTTATAAGTTTTTGGTAAATAAAATCCGAGATCTAGTTATAATAAATAAAATATGTGCAACATTTGCATCATAAAGTCAGAACTTTATTCAATGAAGTCCCGAAGAAAAGTTCGTTATGTAGAAAAGTTGCTAAATAGAAATACACTTATAAAATACTTTAAATATAAAAACAGATTTTAAATTCATCAACATATGATCTATCATCAACACATGATGAAATATCTTAATCATAAAAAAAAAAAAATTGTAAAGAAAAAGAATAAACCAATATATTCTCCTAGAATAAACTGCATTTTCAATTTTCGGAAAAAAAATAATTTTATATTAAAATAAATGAGTTTTAATGACATTCAAGCATGCATTTAATATATTATCATACACTTTTTAACATATTTCATTATCTCTGTAAAATATGATAAAATAAATAATAAGTTTGAATTGTTTAGAATTATTTTAAGAAATACGGTAAAAAAATATTCGATCATAAGGAAAGGCTCACAATCGACTTCGATATTTTGTAGTTATTTTACGAAGAATTTTTCATTATGTTTTGGGCTCCCAGGAAATTTTCTCGTTATATAGGAGTTCGCTACATAGAAATCCGACTTATGAAAAAAAAAAGGAAAATCCATTATTTTTTGATTTTCTGAACACTAGAAGTGCTGCCATTCTTAAAAAGAAAACATGTAATTTACACATTTAATTGCAGAAAGTACCCCAAGCTCAAATAGTTTAAAAGATATTTTTACCAAAGAAGTCAAAAAATGAATTGTTTGAGGTTTGGAAACATTAAATCATTTTTCTAATAAATTGTTTTTGCTAAAAAATATGTTAGAGACAAGCTCTTTTCCCAAAAAAATAAATAAATAAAAAATATCAAGAACTATTTATTTCTGGAAATAGATGTTAAAAACTGGTTGTCAAAATTACAGTTGATATATTTCAATCGGCCTATTCTCTAAAAATAGATTCCTAGTAGATAATTTTAAACTAATTAATGCATAACATTCTTTTTTAGGGACAGTAAAGTAATAGATATGGAACGGACGGTATCTACGAAGTCTTTAGGAAATATATTTTCACAACAATTTGGCATAAATTATTTTAAGGCATCTAATTTTTAAAAATTTTATGATAGACAGCGTATTTGGTTAATGGTGTAATTTCTTTCAAGTCAGATTATAGCAGTTTCCCTAAGTTATTTTGCGATTTCAAGAAGAAAAAAAAGAGATTTGTTTGTTAAATCAATTAAACAACAACAAATAATTTTAACAAAACTTTTAATTCACCAAGAATTTTAATAAATATGATTCTAAGATTGTTGGAATCTCACCAAAATTTTAGATTTTATTGCGTCATTAAGTCTTATGGTCGTTTTAATTTTTCCAATTAAAGCATTTACAGGCACAATTTTTCAATAAATAAATAATAATTTACAGTTTATTTCATGATCATAACTTTCCTGTTTATTTTATGGTCACTATTTTTCAGTATATTACCTGATCATAATTTTCCAGTATGTTTTACGATCATAGTTTTCAAGTATTCATAACGAGTCTTACAAATAAGTACACTACTGTTCATCAATTTCAATACCCCTGTTTTTTATTTCTTTATAATTTTTTTTATCAAAAGCACGCAAAATACTTTAATTTAACCTCACCAAAGTTGTTGCTTTTAAAATTCCTTCAATTAATTTTTGTATTGCTAGTAAAAAAAGGAAATCAAAATACTTAAGCCCATAGTCCAACCACAAAAATTTTGGGATCAAATTTTGATAACTATATCATAACATGCACAGGAATCTGTTTGACAAGTTCATAGGAGATAAATTCTAATTATTATAAGATTGAATCGTCTGAGAGTCGAATCAACTTCAACGTCTTTGGGGCGACATAGAATCCGAAACAATCAGAAAAACCAAGAATAAGCCCCGAACATGTGTGGTGAACATGTTACTGAAAGTAACTTTGGTTAACCCTTTGACGACGGGGGGACAACGGTTTCCCTTATTTATAATTTAATTCTGATGCTCTTATTACAAATAAAATAATATTTTGGTATTTTTCAATAATAAAAAAACAGTTTAATAGTAAATAAAAAAATTTGTTAGATTATCGGAATTATATTTGTACTAAAATATAAAATCTGGAGAAAGTACTTGGAAATTTGCTTTCCTTCATATTCAAAAATTTATCATTAATTGACTTTGTAAATTAAAAAGAAATTAAATAATAAATAACCGTTTTGTTTATATCTAAATAGCTGCAAATTTGAAAATTTATTGGATAGAAGTTAGCTGTGTTCGAAAGATTTTGCTTTTAATGCAGAAAAAGACACCGCTTTTTCATGCTGTATTTCATTACCATAAACTTCTAAAATGCTTAATATAATATTTTTCACTTATTTTGACTTAAATTAATACAAAATAATAAAAACAATGAGAAAAACATGCTTCATAAAAATTCTGCGTCAATGGTAAAAGGGACAAAATTAAAAATTTGAGACTAATTTATATTCATGCTTTTGTTATGAATTGAAATGTTTTTATTTTATTTATTATCTAGTTTAAATGAAATATTTCGATACCAGAGTTTAAAACTTGACGTATTTCTTGAAAGAAAAAAAAACTGAAAATAAAATAAAAATGGGCACAATGCAATTATTGAACTGTAATGTCGATAAATTCATGTTTCAAAGTTGCTTGGTTTTTAAATTAATGTGAATTTATGTGACACTCTAATTTACCTACCTTGTATTTATGTGAGAAATGATGTTTCGCTGTCTCACCGGGCAGAGGTCCTCGAAAAGAAGCAGCATGTCCAGCGTGTCCAGTAGACGTAGATGCCATAGCGATTTAAAATGATTTTAATCCAAGACTTTCACTTTAAAAAGATACGAAGATCCGGACTCTTCAGATATATTTAATTGACATTTACTAAGTTCATGTACCTCTCATAAATTCAAGTTTTTATGGTAACTATCCTAAAATTGACTTCTTATATAAGTCCGTCAGAAAACGTTACAAATACACCAATGTAGAATGTGCTGTTTTTGTCAAGAAAGTTGATAATTTCGGGAAAAAGTTTCTGGTAAAAGCTTCAAGTATTTTTTCACAAACAATTCCAGAATGTATTCTTTTCTTCTTCTAGAAATGTTATATACAATGAGTGCTTCTAAATAAAGTTTATTGCTCAAATATTTAAATTTATAAAGAAAGAATCAAATATTGAAAATATGAAAACTTCAAAAATCATCAAATTGAAAAAACACGAAGTTTACTAGCTGCAAAACTAATCCCGTTTGAATTCAGACTACTTTTCAACACTGAAACATTAGAATTCATGAACTAAATTTTATGAAAGCAATGATGCTACATATTAAATTGTGCTTTTTAGCGTGATACCAGAAATCAGTTACACATTTTTAACATGATTCTATAATTCCATAATATTTTTCAAATTGATATTTTTGAACAAAATATCAGATTTCGGTGATTTTTTTCCCTCCAGAATTTAATGATGCTTTCGAACGAGATATCAGAACTAAATGATACTTTCCAGAATTAAATGACACTTTCGAACAAGATACCAGAATTAAGCGGCACTTTCCAGAATTCAATGACACTTTCGAACAAGATACCAGAATTAAGCGGCACTTTCCAGAATTCAAAAGACGCTTTCGAACAAGATACCAGAATTAAGTGATACTTTCCAATGACACTTTCCAACGAGGTACCAGAATTCAATGAAATTTCCCAGAATTCAGTAAAACTTTAGAACACGGTAGAAGTGAAACTTTCGAATAAGATAAAAGAACTGAATCACACTTTTCGCCAAACACTCATTTAGTTTTGAGAAACGAAACTGAACTGTTCTCTGGAATTAACAAAAACTAATCCGAGCAACTTTGCAAATTCGACAAGTATTATTGGAATGATTCGAAATCAAGCGGCAATAGTTCAAAGACAGAAACGATTGTATCATCAATTCTAGTTTAAGCGTGAGTAGGAACTCTAGTTAGAGTACTTCAGTGAATGAAAAGCCATTTTTTTTTCTTTAAATTTGGCGTAGACATTAAGAGAGTAAAAACAGGGACAAGGCCATTTATCCCGCCTATTCAAAAGAGGTTCACCTCCGGGTCAAAGCTAGGTGGATTATTATTAATAAAATGATAAAAGGTCGCCAACTTCACCTGTTCTGATACTACTTCTTTGACACTTTCATTTCCAATGGAACAAAATAGAATAAGCAGCCACTGAAATGAGTTTTGAATTAGAGTTGTTTGTTCGATTGATTGATAAGAATGAACTTGATCGATAACTTTCCTTTGAATAATAAAAATACATATGATATATGGGATTAAATGTATGAATTGCTAATCCTTTGGCAATAAGATAAAAAAAAAAGATATCAGACGATGAAATAATTTTTTTTTCAAATAGTATCAATTTATTCGAAAAATAAATTCGATTTTCAGTTATTCTTTTCCATCTTAACCAACATTCCTCCTTTAATTCAGGGATTATTTGGGGTGCGTAAGTTTTCCAAAAATATGTTGGCTATAAGAAGGGTAATTTAGAATAAGGTTGGATAGTAAATAACTTCCGGCATGAAAGTATAATAGAATACACCTAAACATGCAAATTAATTTGGACCTAATGAGAAGACTTACAAGTTAAATGAGAGAAGGACTTTTCTCTTTCAAAAATATATTTGATTTTGTGAAATGCAAATTTTATTGAGTAAAAAGCTACAACACAAATTGCTCATCCTTCAAATAAATGAAGTGTACAATCAAGATTGAAGATCAAGGGGGAACAGTTTATGTTCATTTTTTTTCTTCAAAAATGACGATTTGCTTGCCATTTTGAGGATTGCTATGCTTCGACAAATCACTAACGCGAAAAAATCTTTTCTCCCCGAGAGTTATTACAAATTGAAGATGGGCCGTGATCGAAAAAAAAGGTTCCTGCCTACGCATAGAAAATATGGACTAACAAAATACAGTGAAGAAGGCGATGGGATTAAATGGATTAGGTAAAGATTGAGCAGGAATTTTCAGGAAAAAACGGTTTTGTCCTACCAGATTTTAAAAATTTATTTTTTCACGATATCAAAAATTGGACATTTTGTTTTGAAGTTTGGGGTAATTGTAAATAAATACTTGAGACATCTATGCATATTTTTATTTTTACGATTTCAATTGAATGGTTGGTCCTGAAAATTCTCAATTAAAATTCATATCATGAACATATATTTTAATTAGTTTTTATAAACACAGACCGTTATCCCCTTCCTCTTAAGTTATAATTAAATATCTGATTTATTAATTTCAAAATTTTATTTAAAATGAAATTATTTATAATTTATTTTAACAAAATTCACAAAACGAAATTTATTTAATAATTTATCAAATAATGAACAAACAAGCTTCCAAAATGAAATTTTGAAGGTGGGTTAAGTCACTAAATTTTTGCGGTCCATTTTGAGACGCATGTAATTTTGCGATCCGACTTACAGTGCGCAAAAGAAAGGACCAACACCCTGAATAACTTTTGATCCAATTATCGGATCATCAAATTCTTGGAATTAATGGTTCGAGGCAGTGAGACATTTTTCATGAACTATTCGACCGATTTGGCTAGAATTTTTTATTTTGCCGAGGTAAAATTACGTTCTCTAAAATTATCTAAAAAATTGCGCAACTTACTATACAATCTTTTTTTCAAATATTGTTAAATAAAATAATAAATATTTATTAAAAGTTATTTTTTGCAAAGAAATATCTTTTTAGAAACAAATTTTATAATTACGGGCAAAAATTTTACAAAGCTATCGAGATATGGGGAAAAATGCAAACTTTAGACCGCTGACCAAACTAATGGTACAATATTTCTCAGATTGCAGCTACCTTCTATATAATGGACGGGGGTTGGAAATTCGAATCCATCGAGAGAAAAAAAAAGCTAGGCTTATTTTTGTGTTTGATTTCGTAACTTAAAATATTATCTGCACTACTTAAATAGCATATTAGTGGTCATCCCCTAGAACCATAAAGATTGAATCCTAGAACTTAAAGATCTGATCATTAGATCAAAAGCTATTCAAAAAGGTTAGTTTTTTTCCGCACGTACATTGTGGAATCAATGATCGAATCATTATAATCAAAGTAATTATTAACTGTTAATTATTCAGATCTACATGAAATCGAAGAGGTGATATTCGCACAAACGCGCTTTGACATAAAATTCGAAAATGCGCTAAATAAAAACAAAAAGTCGAAGTAAAAATAAAATTCGAAAATAAAATTGTGTTCTGGCACGCATATTGGCGAAGGATTTTTACCACTGGAAACAACTTGATCTTCAAGATTGCGCCAAAATGAATTTTTTTAAACAAATTAGTATTTTTTTTATTCGATTACAGTAATTTTCGGTAGACGCGCCGCGTGACCAATTAGAATTGCGTCCAAATAATATGAGCTTGAAACAAACTACCGTAAAATAGTTCTCCATGGGGGAAAAAACTAATCATAAAAATTTTTTAAGATTTGCATTTGTCGAAGATTTTCGAAAAAAATTGGTGACTAATTTTGATATTTGGCAAATAACTAGAAATCCTTAGCGAGGAGACTTATAATATATATAATCTAAGTTTGAATATATCAGATATTTAATTATATATATATATGTGTACCTGGCAGTGGCACTTAACCTTAAAAAAACATCAGTGTAAGGTTAAAATATCGAATAAATGTAATTATATCCACGAATAAATTCATATCAAATCGAATGTAATAAATATTTCGGACATTCACCAAAGCATATCTGTGATTGTCGACATACACCGGTGAGGGTCCGAATGTACAAGAATGTAATGAAATATTCGAT